>NW_019104256.1:0-66958 GCF_001856785.1 Myzus persicae
GGTATCTATTCACATCTGTATTGAATGTAATAATATTTAGAAGACCTTCAATTAATTACTTCTCCTTAAATCTTAATGTTTTTAACTCAAATGGCTCCATTCTAATGGAAAAATCTTCATGATTATGGACTTAATATTGAATTTATATTTCTGCTAAATGTTGGTCAGAAACTTAGTTTATAAAAACGCATAAAAATACGGCTGTCTGGTGCTGCTGCGTTTTATTACAGCAGCGTTCGACAAAGTTCGTTTCCTACCCCCTGATCCGCTACAACTGCCGCTTCATAGTTCATAACCGATTTTTGACGAGTACACACCGCCAGCGATGAGCTTGGCTATAAATAATATTATAATAATCATTAACCACGGTGACATAACAATAATAATAATTATGTTCTTTAAATCGCAACTATCTATATTATAATATTCTGGGTTGTACGTATTTGATTTAAATTGTAAAATAAAATTATGAAAATTAGTGGAAATAATTATCCGATTTCGACCATTTTTTTTTCAACATGTCTGAAATGTTCCTGTATATTGAAGTATTTTGCTGCGAGTAAAAAAATAATAATCCTGGTAAACCTTTTAAAGCTAATCATTCAAATACTTAACATTTTAAAAGGCCGCATAGGATTTGTTTTTTTAACTTATTGAATATTATTACCCATAAAAAACAAAGTTTGTTGTAATGTCTCAGTAGTGCAAATCAATTAGGTATTGTTAGATAAAAAGAAACAAATAAACAATAATTATTTATACAGAAATATAATAAAATAATTTTAAAAAATGTTACAACCTTTATTAAATAAATATTAACTGTGAAGAATATAAAAATCGATTATTATTGACAGTAATTATTATTAAAAATATCATTAAAACTGTAGATAATATAAAAATGTTCTATTATAATTACACATGAAAATTGCAAAAATCATAATTTGATAATATTTTAATTAATTTACTATCAATAGTACGTTAGTATTATATGTAGTTATACATAATATAGGTATACATACAAATAATACAACATAAAATGTTGTACAATATATAATAATTTGTAATACAATTTGTTTGTTTCACTTGTCTATACATAATTATAAAGGATAATAATTATCAGAAAATTACATAGTTTTTTTTAAAAAAACTTCTGAGTATCAAATTTTAACTAATAAACAATTATTTATAAAACTATTTAATTATTTTTGTGTAACACTGGGACGATATGCAAGTCCTACATCATTTTCTGATTATAACTTTTTTTTTGTATTTTTAAGTATTTTAAAGTATATTGTAAATATTAAAACAACTAAGTATTTATTCGCATAAACGAATTCATATGTCTTTTCTATAGTAAGGGAATCAATTTGTCCTGTTGGTGTAGCTATGTGTTTATTCGATTAAAAAAGTCTTTATTGAATTTAAGATTTTTTATTTCATTTATTTCATAAATAATCAGTTATGTTAATTGTAATTAGCGCAATTATGATTTATAAATATTGTGTTGAAATATATCGTATTCGTGCGAAACTAGTTTTATAACATAATATAATAAAAAAAAACATAAAAATAATACTTAGGTATCTATTATAATATATACATAAACTTTGTTTCCGATTTTAATTACAGTATTTACTTCCGGAAATAGTTGACCCGCTGTTTAAATATCGACTAATATGGTGTCTGACGTACGAGAACCGGAAAAAAATATTGCAATAAAATTATTTTAAATATTTTTTTTCATTATTATTATTATAAGAATTAAGCCTCTGCAGCTTGACCGATTCTGACATTAGATTTTTACATTTAGTACTGAAAATCTACAGTAAAGAATATAACTATGTTATTTACAATGTGTTTTCAAAATGTGTGTCTTTGATACAATTTAGTGTGTTTTTGATGGTTTTTTCGTCTTGGCCTAGGGACTGATGGAGAAACTCGGATATGTTGTATTTGTTTCTTGTTTTAAATATTGTTTTGTTATTGAACAATACATTTTCTCCGAGTGCTATGCGAGTTTATGATATGCATTATACATTTATAAATGTTAGTTTATTTATTAGCTAATAAATTTGGATTTAGGTTTGATATTGGTAATCTACGCATGTACACATATACGGGCGCATTTGATCACGTACCTTAGTAGTTAGTACCTTTTTACAGCTAACGTATTTAATATTTTTTCTATAATAAATTAATATAAAAGTCAATAAGTAAAAACGCTGTACGACTGAACAAGGTATCAAGATGTCTTACGTTTAGAAAATTATTTATAGGTCGTAATAAAAAAGTGATAAAGCTATAAAATTATTCAAAATTTGATGTAAATTGTATTTTATATTTTATCTATTGCATTTATGAACAAGTTAGATTGTAGTGTTTGTTAAATGCACGTGCCATAAACAATTTATTTTTGCCGATTTCACCGCTTTGAAATCAACATTTTGTAAAATCCTTTCTTAGTGGAACCTGACATTATAATATTAATCCATCTTCAAAACTTCAATTCGATAACTCAAATAGGTTCGGCTCTGCGTTGATTATTGTTAAAGTAGTTCCTTTACATGTATAAAGAAGATGAAATATTATTATTATTATAATTATAAGTATAAGTATTACAATAAAAATAAAAATGTATAATTATGCTCAAATACATAAGCTCCAAAACAAGATAATCATAAAACATCGTATCGTGACGATTTTAAATATTTTTAAATAATTGGTCGTTGATTGGAATGAACTTCCTATGTAAAATAAAGTGTAGATTTCTGGAAACATAAGAAACGTTTTAAACAAAAAAATCACATAGCAGTTATTTCATAGACGGTTTATAGACGATTTGCCATGAACAATGTACGTCTAAAATATGGTTAAAAAACGCATGCTAAGTCAGAAATCGGCGTGTAAACTTTCTTCATTTTTAATTTTCAGAAATGTATTAACTTTATGCTATATATGCGTATTTTATTACAATATGATTAACAGAAATGTTTTCTTTAGGGGAAATTATTAATTGCAAATTAATTTATTGAGAGGATATTAGATTATAGTAGAATAATTAGATATCTCACATATAAGAAAAAGGTTAAATTTGTATCAGGTAGATTACATGATACATTACATAATATATTAGAAAAGTAACGGTAGACCACACGCACTTTAGTGGTACCCAATTAATACCATCTAGTTACAATAAGTAAAAATTAGTTCAACCAAAATATTTAACTGTAATAATTTACCTTTACCGAATTGTACAAAAATTAGCACAAACCAATTTCAGAGAGTACAGAATTTAGTAAACATTAACACTTAATGCAATGTTAAATGATTAAATAAAATAACATTAATTTTAATTTTTATCGATAGATTTGTATTCTCCAATAAAGTTACTTCTATATGAGCTATCAATCAATATTTAAGAAATGTGTTGTATGATATTTTTCAAGTGTTAAGCTTTATAGTGAATTGACAATTACAAATAAAGTTCTGAAAATCTTCACTGTACTTTCCTGGTCAATATGAATTTAAGAAGAACCCAAACAACAAAATTTGTTCTCCAGTTTCTTTGAAATCTACTCAGCTCAATGAAAATCTAGCGAAAAATAACTCTTTTTTTAACTGTGAACAATTAAATAATTTTTTTTATTTCATATTAAATAAGACAAAATGTTTGTATATCTACTTGATAATCCCTTTTTAATGAACTATCAACTAAATTTCTAAAATGTTATAGTATTTAATGAGTTGTTGCATAATCATCAATTATTAATCGCTTATAGCATACCTTAAAATTTATTATAAAAAAAATTACATACATATAATACATATTATGTTTAAGTGGCTAATATTGAAAAATTTGAATTTCTATAACTCGTAAAAATGTATAGGATTCAACAATACAATTTTTTTAAACATTTTTCCAAAATGTTTGTTCTTGATAAATCTTGAGTATCAATGTCAAAGTGGTAAAGCTCTTTTACTCATAAATACAATTATACCAATCATTCACAAATAAATTTCCTATAAAATAGTATATGAAGAGGGAAAAGTATAGGTTTAACCACTCTGACTCTGCTGTATTACATATTAGTGTAAAATATTATGTGTCGAGTCTAGCCTGCAGCCATTGCGCAAGGCACTGTAATGTGGATGTGTTTTAAATTTGAGTTCGAAGTTCAATGATTTATCATTGCACACAAAAAAAAAGGGCTGTATAGATCTGTCTACCGTCTACCGTCTACCTATAGGTACTACTATCTGTATTTATCCACATCCCATTTCTAACTGTACGCTAACAACTAAGGTAGACAATTAGGTATTGACTAATCATTAACTATTATCTACAGTGGTCGGCACCAAACTAATACATTCGTTTTTATCTACCTAAAAATGATGTCAGCAGTTTTCTATTTATTATTATTACTGCTATCGTTGTTTGTTTCCTCGTTCTGTCCCGAGATACCTATATTATGAGAACAAAAATCCACGACGCTCCAGACTTCTGCTCTCGTGGTCAGCAATCTTGCCCAAAGTGGCTAAGATTATTTGATAATTGTCAAACGGTCACAAGCTCACAAAGTCACGACGTCTAATGCCGTCGTTTGCCAATACAGATCCTGCCTGATTTATTAATCTGATTATGTGTAATTTCTATTATTATGAGTGTGCTTGTGATTTTATAATATTATTTACTGTATTGTAATGACTTCCGTTACCTCAAATATGTGTCGATTGATACACGTTCAAGAGGGCTTAATTTGAATAATTAAAATAAAATAATCTTGTTCAAATATTGCTGTAGAGTGGCAAAACCATTAGTTCGCATATTATTGCAGTCACGATGTTGCCGGTAGCTATAGGATGATACACAACCAGATAATCAATGTATTGTTTTTAGCTTTCCTACTTTAAGACAAATTTCTTCAACAAACTGTTTGAATTAAGAGCTATTGAGTTCAATAATTGAGTAACTTTGCATTTTTTAATAGTTACTTGGTATTTTTTTTTATATTTTATTAAGCATTTTTTTCAATAATTTTAATGATGTCCGACTTTTAAAATATATTGCCCACATAGATTTTTATTTTTATTTTTTCTTATAAATTTACTGTCGTATAAGTTGAATAAATACCACAAATTGTATTAATAACTCTAATTTAAAATATTCTACACTTGATCGATTATTATATTACTAAAATCGTTATTTTTTGGTATGTTTTATCGATTAAAGTGTATTTTAAATTGGATTGTTTGAGATCTTAACACAATTGTAAGGTTTTTTATGTATCATGTACAACACTAACAAACTTATATGGCTATATCGTATCTAATATTAGATTTATTTAATATTTTTGTAAAACCATTTTAAAGGACTGCCTATTATTCTTTGGATAGACATTTTGATAACTGAAAAACTACTAGTTTAATTTTTAAATTAGGTACTCCAAATTTTTAAAAAAAATATCCCCTTAAAAAATACAGTAAAAAGGGAAGATTTCTTATTTGAAAAACATGCGTGTACACATCACAGGAAAATCCTTTAATAGAACATTAAATCTCAAGAATTTGAAAATATGGTCCTCAAATATATTTAAAAATTCCGAAAGTTGGAATTTAAATAAATAAATTTTTAATTGAAAAACGGAGAAAAACTCGTGAAGTTTTGAATCACCCTCTATATTCTATATATTCATGTAATCTTATTGTGTATGTATGTTTATGGATATATAATACAGGTTATTTATGTCATATCATTTAAGTGCAAATTCTTAAACAAACAAACAGTATTGCTTATCTTTTCATGCCCGAAAACTCTTAGTTTTTAGTGTGGGTGGAATAATCTTAAAATGGTAATTTGTTACTACAGTTACCTATGTGTTAAATTATATTGAATAAAATCATTATTTTTATATTTTGTCAATATAAAGTTGTACTGCAGGGGACTGTAACAGTCAGATTAGTCTCAACTAACTACTTATTTTAATTATTACTTAATTGTTACTGTTACTTTAACCATTACTGGTTTTAAGTTAATTACTATTAAGGTAAGGAAGTATTACTATCTATGTATATTAAATTCGACAATATTTTACTAAAAAATATATTGAATAAACCAACAAAAAAATGTATATCATTTTAGTGACGATGTATAAAAGTTATTTATATTTTAGAATCCATCCATTTTTTGATTCATTATTATTTTTGTAAATATATCAATGTGATTATAAAAATGAGTATTTTAATATAAGGATTGAAATTTTCGATTTTAATTTCAATGTATCTATTAATTTTTCAATTTTTATAATATTGAACAATAATTGTTTAATATTTTTTTGATTGTTATTAAAATTAAAACATAATTTATAATTTGGTATATTTATTTGCAAAATTGTAAATTGCGTGTCCGGTAGTGGAATAAAAAAAACAACGAAAATAACTGAGAAAGAACAATCATATTGACCTGTTCGTCATATTGCTGAACTTAAAATAAAATCTTTTTTTTAAGTTAAATAAAATGTTGAGTATGATTATTAAAAATATTGATTCTGTAGATTATTAACGATTTTTATCGATACATAATATAAAGGATTTATAAAATGCACCCTTTTAGTCTTAAAACCTCAAAATCCTGAACGTAATATACACAATGCAAAATACACAGCAAATACCTGAAGCCAGTAAATTTGAACCAACAAATTATGCATGTAAGGAATCATCGTATAAGGAGATATTTAATGCATTACAGTCCTTACGAAAGTAAGTTGAAAGTGATTTTAACTGCTAGATAAATTATTGACAAATTTTCGTTTTTAGACATGAGGTTTTTTGTGATATTATACTTAAAACAGATGATAACCAAATAATATTCGCACATAAAGTAATTTTAGCATCGGCAAGTCCATATTTCTATGCGATGTTCACAAAATTTGCAGAAAGAAATCATGACATTGTTGTCATGAAACAATTCGATTCAACGGCCTTAAAGCTCTTAGTGAATTTTATTTACTCTGGAGAAATTATTGTCACTGAAAAAAACTTCCAAGTAATATAGATAAAGTTTCATTTTATCACAGAGAACAAAAAAAACTTAAATTGTTTTATGTTCATTTCTCAAGGTTTTGTTAACAGCTGCAAATCACTTGCAATTACAAAAAGTAAAAGAGGCATGTTGTGATTTTTTACAGTCTCAAATTTGCCCCACAAATTGTATTGGTATAAATGCAATAGCTGATTTACATAGCTGTACAAAATTGGTAACAAGTTCAGAATTATATATTCGAAAACACTTTTTGTACGAAATAGTATTTATTTTTACGATCCTATAAGGACATTTTATTTATTATTGCTTTATTTTTATTAATAGAGAAGTTGTTGGTGGTGACGAATTCCTATCCTTATCATCCGATCAAGTGGTTAAGTTGATCTCCAACGATGAACTTATAGTTCCATCTGAAGAAAAAGTAGGCAAACTAAAATTGCTTATAGTTATATTTTAGTAAGCCTGTGCATAAACGAGTTAAAAAGTTTAAATAAAGTTAAAAATTAGTTGATTATTATAACTTTTAGAATTTAATTTTTTATTAACTTAACTGATTTTTATTGATATAAACCAAACAAATAACGAGTTACATTTAATCGAATTAAAATTACGTTATTTAAAAAAAATTAAATAATAAATATAATACAATTATTATTTATTATTGATGATGCATTGATGCAAATTGCACAAACATTTACTTTTTCGTATTTTAAACCATATAGCTGGCTATTTATACATTTAAATACAAATAAAATAACTTAACACAAGTTAATAATTTAATTGTAAGTCTCCATATAATTTTTAACTTAACTGAGTTTAAAAAAATGTAAACAACTATTAACATTTACACTTTTCAAAACGTTTTCTATCAACAGTTATCCTAACTCAATTAAAATCACTTACTTATCTAGTATTATATTTTAGTGTTGGGGAAGACAAAACAAAGTACCTAACAAACTTACATAGTTACATATATGCCCTCGAATTAATTTATTAGCCTATTTATTGTTGTAGGTATTTGAAAGTGTTATTCGATGGGTAAGACATGAATTAGATTCTAGAAAATATATTTTGCCTCAATTAATGGAACATGTCCGTTTATCATTAATATCAAAAAATTACATATTAAAAAAAGTAGCCGAGGAACCTCTTATTAAGAGTTGTCTTGAAAGTAAGTTTCTTCTTTATATAGGTATGCTATTATAGTGAGCTGATTTATATTTTTTAAAAATATATATTTATATATTATTATATATTTATCATTTTAAGGTAAAGATTACATAATTGAAGCATTACATTTTCATTTACTCAAGTCCGATGAGCTCATCCCACAAAACATCCGGAATACACCTAGACTTGGAGATAAAGTATTACTCTGTTATAATTTATTTCTCTTTCCAATATGTTTAACGATTTAGTTATAACAGGTTATTCTAGTTGTTGGCGGAGATACCTATGAAGATGGGAACACAGTATGGTATGACCCAAAGATGAACCGATGGCATATTTTACATGAAACGATTCCATGCCGTAATGGATGTGGTGTAGCTGTAGTGAATGATTATTTAGTATTTGCTATGGGTGGTTTTGATGATGATTTATCAACTTTTCGGTCTGTTGACCTGCTAGATTTATCTTTAGAATCTCCTTGTTGGAAACCAAGTGTTGACATGTTAACTGATCGGAGTTCTTTTGGAGTTGGTGTAATTAATAATTGCGTATATGCCGTAAGTAATATTGAATTATAATGTATTACCTTATTCGTTATTTCCGTCATGCAGTAGGACAGTAGGTAAATATACATTATATTTCAGATTGGTGGCTCCAATGGTAAGCTGCAACACTTAGAAACTGCTGAAGTTTTTGACTGCAATACTCAAAAATGGAAAATGATACCTAGTATGTCTACTTACAGGGTTGATTTTGGGATCGGAGTACTGAATAATCGTTTATACGTGGTAAATAAATGTGTTTTATTTTAAATTGTCTAATAATTGGTTATAATAATTGGAATTGGAATAAAACAATCCCCTCAAAATGAATCACGGAATGCATTCCCAAAATAAAATATATCGATTATTTAACAATTAAATGAATGCTAAAACAATTAATACAAATACTTGTTTATATTATACCAACTATCTATTCAATAATTTACTAATTTCAGAAGAAACCTATTTATTTTCATCGAGCAAATAAACCTATGCAGGAGTAATTTGATTTTCAGAACTCAATTTCATTTTTGTTACAGATTTTTACATAATTTCATAAAAAAAAATAATCTTATTAATAATCTCAATGTTTGAAAATGATAATACAAATAATATAAAAGTAATATGATTTATTATGATGTTTATTTTCAACATTAAACATAGTTTAATTTTTGATTTTCTTTAAATAGTGAATCTTTCAAACGAAAAGTTGAATATACAATATAATTATTTTAAAATACAACAATGTATGTATTACTAAATAAAATATCAAATTAAATAATATATAAGTTCAAAAATTATTAGAAATTAAAAATCAATCTTGATCAATGAACTTATGTATTGTGTAATTTGATATTCTATTTAATAATACATACATTGTTGTATTTAAAAATAATTATATTGCATATTCAACTTTTCATAAATAGATACTCAATCACATTTATTGATAATGCTATGCAATAATATTTTATTCCGGGGATGTTTTTTGAGGGCATGGGATTTTTATTTTTAAGCTACTTTCATTAATTCAGTTTGTAGGTTGGAGGTGATACGTTATCAGGCCAGCCCTCAAACACTGTTGAATGTTATAATCCCATTCTTGAGACATGGACACCTGTCGAAAAATTGCATGTACCTCGCCGAAATGCTGGTGTAGGGGTCTTAAAAGGTATACTATATGCTGTTGGCGGCTCATGTGGATACTTATCTCTGAGTAGCGTCGAAGCATACAGACCAGGTATAGGTTGGTTTAATATTGCAGTCATGCATTTTCCTCGAAGAAACCCAGGTAACTTATCGTAGAATACTTCATAATTATTTTACGAAACATTTTTTTTTTAAGATATGCAAATTTTTATTTTTTTATCTTAATATTTTAACACAGGGGTAGTTGCATTAGATGGTTTATTGTATGCCATCGGTGGATATAACCAAGTTACTGCTTTGGATTCTATAGAATGTTACTGCCCCGAGACCAAAATTTGGACCATAGTCACAGAATCAATCAATGTTAAACTAGTTACAGGAGGAGGTGCAGTAGTCATTAATAGGCCACGACATTTTAAAACTTGTTAAAAATCATGATTTCTTCTTTTTACACAGTTTAGGTATAAAATATACCTAAATATTTTCTCATATTGTATGATAGTACTCACATAATTTATTGTTTAATTGAAAAATGTTAATATCATATTCGCCAATATAACAAAAATTTCCAGATAATTTTGGTTTTAAAAATGTTTAATTTCTATAGCTTTTAGGTCTGACAGTGTTGGTTAGTAATTATGTAATGCAAATGTGGAGGATTTGCCACACAAATTAAAAATTACTGTAACAAAATTATTTTTTGCCGTAACGCTGTAATAATTTCAGTATATTTTATTTAAATTAACGCAATTGTCACGAAATTACTTTTTAAAAGTGATTTTTATGTAACAATGTGTTATTTTCCATGTTATTAAAATAAGTAATGAATTCTTTGCTCTATGATGTAGAGTGTATGCCAAAAATTAGGGGCTTAGATATTCAAAAAAAATGTTCTTGCGATTCCGAAAATTTTTGATATTAATCGACAAAAGGTATAATTAAAGATACCATACATTAATACGTTTACATTTATTCATGTATAATAATATTAAGTCATTGATAATGTAGATAATCATTGTTATACCTACCCATATAATTTTTGTAATAATCAAGAGTATACCAACTACTTATTAGTTGTAATGGACTGATTTTGTAATTCATAATTTAGAAGAAACTACTAACTAGTATCATCAAGAAAATGAATTAAATAGTATTTATATACATATTAAATGATTATTTGTATTTGGTTCTAAACGTACAAGAAAAATGGCTAAATTGGAATTATTTTTTTATTTGAATATAATATGTTTTGTGTTTCAAATTGATGGTTGCCATTGTAGAGTTCAATTATTTCAGGCTGGATGTTCGGGTGGCGTAAAAGATTGATTTTTAAGTGACCTGCAGGCAGTCTAAGTGTTAACTAGCCACAGCTTTGACACGTTTGTTTTCATACGACGGATAAGTTTGTGTACCACATAGATTGCTTGGTGAATGCATATAATTTATAACCTTGTCATCAACTTACATCACAGATACCTCTACTTCAGTTGACATTTTTATAATAATTATAAAAAACTACAAACATTTGCAGATTATTTTGCAGGTTGTAACATTATGAAATACCGTAACCAAAAAATCTTAGTTAATGAATCTGGGAGAATATGAGATGTGCACTATTATTTATTTATTTTTCTCTTTATAATATTGAGTTAGTTCAAGTTTTTTTATTATAATGATAACACGGAACTCTGTATAGGCTATTTATTAGCTAGGTTACTGTCGCAAGTGCATTTTTGACGGTATCTTATAATTTGGATATAATATTAGGTATACTACTTTCAGTGTAATAATTGTATACTATTTACTACAATATTATCATAGTATAGTAAGCGTATTGATGAAACATATTTTATAGTGTTTAAAAACGTAATAACTGTAATAATATAATTTTATTAAGCTAATTAACTGTTTCTCTAAGCACAGCCAGGGACGGCTCATCAGGGGAGACTTTGAGACTGCGTCTACCCTTAAAAAAAAAAACCATCAACTTGATAATACTAATGTATAGAAATATTTTTTTATTTTAATTGAAAATATATTATATTGTTTTCATTGTTTATTTTTATAAATCGGAGGTCACAAAATCGAAAACATATTAATAGTTATCTCAATGGAAATACAATTTTAGTCATTTCTACGACAGTCTAATCCGCGAATTATAGACGCTTTTGAAACTGGGTTCACGACATTAATTGCCGTGCCGCTGAACCGTGGTTAATTAGTTTTATACATTTTAGTCGCTGTTCATTCCTTGTTTAATAACTACTATTACACGTTTTAACGTTTATCTATCTAATATTTATTATTTTTGACATTTTTATAAGTATTTGTTATTATTTTAAAAATGTAAAAAAACCAAATCATAGAATTTTTACTAACCAGTGGCTTTAATGCTTAAACGTACGAACAAAAAACTGTATGTTATAATATAATTTAAGTCTCCCCAAAACATTAACTCACGAGCCTATACTGCCTTGGGGGGGGGGGGGGTATATACATAATAATGTATTATGAAATAATAATTTATTTATTTATATATATTAACGGGCGAAGCCCTTTTCAATAATTTAACACAAAACAATTAAAATTTAGATGCCATATAAAAGTTTAAACATGATAGTAATTCAATAATAATAATAATAATAATAATAATAATAGGTAATATCAAATAATAATAAATAATAATACATATGTATTGTAAATGCCAAACTTTCGCCTTACATTTCGACCTTACGTTATACAGTAGGCCAGTAGGGTCTCGATAATCCGAACACAGGCTAATCCGAAAGACGCGGTAATCCAAACGGGCTTGAGAATTATCTTATCTTATTGAATATGTACATAATATGTATTTATAAATAGTATTTTCCGATAATAAAATATTTCGATTATGTTCATTATGATTATTAATATTTTTATATATTCATTGCCTTTTGAAATTACGAAAAATTCGTTGCAATGACAACACTATTTGTTTATTTCTAATATTTAAAACACTCAACATAAATTTGTACACTGAAATGCATTAAAAAAAATTCGTAGGACTAATTATTAGAGAATTAATTTCAAGATACACCGTGAAGGCTGTGACGGAAGTCACCGCAGAAGATTATTGGTGGCATGCTCAAACGCTCCGTGGCCATCGTGGCGGATTCGCTAAGACAGTCCGAGAAGTATTTGATGTGCTATTCAGATCTCCGCCGAAATCTCTAGAAATATTAGATATTGTAGGAGCATGGATCCGTGAGCCACAGACACATATCAATGTAAGTGTAGTTTCATCAAGACGTACCTTAATTATTTTTTATTATAATCGGATTATAATTCCTGAAGGTAATGTTCCCTAACACTGGTCAATCAAGGGATAGACAATTTAGGTTCTTTTAGAGCGATTTCGATGAATATGTTATTAAACGAGACAGGTGGTACAATCCAATCGACGATTATACCTTTAAACCGTCAAGTCAAACACTGGGCGATATTGATGATGTCCATAAAACATATGATTACCCAACATTTCCAACTCCAAATGAACGTCCACCATGTGTCCATGTTTACCACCCCGCAAAAGAGCAGTTTGTGAAGACTATGTTGAACTTTCACCCCCGCGACGAGCCTACAAGAAGGTGAAGAACCGACATTATATGATGCATATACTAGAAGTGAAATTCACGAAGTTGAGATGACAGATTCGGCAACTGCAACAGACATTAAAATTGTCAAGACGACAGAATCAGCGGCTGTCACTGATGATCATTAAGTCGAAGAAAATGGGTATAAAATTATGATGGAGCAAAGAATAAAATCTTTAGAAGATTTAGTTTGAGTTTATATTGAGTACATATTATTTTTTAATGTAAAATATATTCATATTAGGTACACTTGCTTTACTGAGAACTGAAATGGAGGACATGACAAGTAATATAATAATATATCAGTCTACCTATAATAGTATTAAACATTATTTTTTCATTTAACATTCGTTTAGGAAACCGTTCTAAGACTCGGATCTTAATCAGAGTGAATCAAGACCAACCGACCACGCATTGCCACATAATCGTCAAATGCACCTCCAGCATCGCCATCGGTCCACTATAATTATATCGATGCCACCACCAACACTGGTAAACACTATCCGCCGATGCCAACGCCAACACCAGTACACTCGGTACCTATGCCACCACCTCCACCTCCAACACCATCTGTAACCACAGGTTTTGGGTTACCACCGCCACCTCCATCGCTCCCGATGATGAGGTCTGACACACCTGGGTTTCGAATTGAGAGGCAGGAGATATTAAATATTAGATATTAGACACCTTTCTGGTGTCCGGGCCAAATAAAAAGGCTCCCTTACTTACAGTCGGATACCTATAACGACCGAACTATTATTAAGTCCGTCGTTCTAAGCCGCCAGGTCAGAGAAAAAGTTACTTTTTGATTAAAAACTTTCATGGAAAGATCATATATATTATTTTTGTAATTTTCCAGAGAGCAAAAATGTATTTTATTGAAATTTTTAAAATATTATTTTTATGATTAAATGAATTTATAGTATTTTATAATATTAAAAAAATATCTATCAAATATCAGTTTGCCACTGGATTATCATTCATGTTCTTTTAAAAATTATGGTATGCAGGTATTACCCCCACATACGATGAGGAGCAATGTCAAACATTATGTACAAAAGAAAGCCAACCAGATAATGTATAGCCTGCAAGACTTTTGGAAGAACCACAACTAACCAGAACATATCAACACCCCATTGTTTACCGGAGAGGGTGTCAATGCAAAAACTGGAGGTAAACCATTTCTAGCAGCAGTAATAAAAAGATGGAAGTCGACGATATATACGTACAATTTCCGTACGGCAGATGTCACATTTATGAATACCTACAAATATCATAACAGTCAAATATAGTACCATTTACAACACAATTCCCGAATGGAAAATTCAAACCTATAAAAAAAAATGCTCAAGACCGACAGAAACGACAAATTAGGAATCATAAAAAAGCCTCATACAATATTTAAATAATTAATTTTTTAGTATTTTAAATAATTGAATAATTAATGTAATGAACGTAAAAATCCTACTGTACACATTTAGAAGTAAGAGTTTTAAGGGCCACCCTTGCCTTAACTGGCCGGGGTCGGCGAGTTGGAGGTAGCTTACTAGCGCCAGCAAAACCCTAGTGAAAGGAAAACCACGATAAAAAATTCTGAGCTGGCATTTTCTCTGAATAGGTGATAAGAGAGAGAGCCGATAAGGTCAGAGGCAGCCTGCTCCCGCTTGAGCAAATGCCCTAAGGGAAGGACAACCCGGAAAAACCCTCAACCCCAAAACTCGTGAAGGGGGAGTACTTGGCACAGAGGTCAGTTTGTGTCCACCTGGCACCCCCCACAGTATTTGCCTTCACTGCGGTACGCTGCACTGCCCCTGTGCGACTTTTTATTTCATGCCAACTCGTGAGAACAATATGGAAAAAAATGACCGGCTTGAGAAATTGGAAAAGAGAAACGAATCGGAAACTGGAAACATTGGAGAGAACGGAAAACGGAACTAGAACACTGCCCACGAAGCAGGATCAAATGTTTTTATTGAAAAAGTACATTTTTCTTGTAGTTACGATATACAGTATATTATGTAACGTAAATGGTCTTTGATTATGTTTTATATATTTTTTTTAAATTATGTTTGAAAGTCGAAGAAACTATTCATAAAAATCAATCTGAACTTATTTAAGGCTACCACTCGGCCGTACCTGGCAACAAACGAAACAGATCAACCGGAGATGAACATGCTAGTAGTAAATTGTCACGATCACCAAGAGCCGCCCTCGACAAACGAAAGCGGTCTCTTGATGAAGATGAGGCCATACTAAAAAATAGCACACCTCAAAACATGTCAGAAGTAAGTAGTACGTCAACGACCCGATACATAATAATGAAATATACGGTCGATAATAGTGCTAAATAATAGCAGTTGAGAAATATTAGGGGATCAATAGACTAGGTTTTTTTTAATCAGTACAGACTTTGACAACTTTTTTCAAAATCTCGAAAATTTTAAACAAGGATGCTCATAAATAGTTCATACTTTTACCAAAAAATCTAAAAAGCTCATAAACAGATTTGTTTTGTTATGGACATTTTAAGTTCAGTTTTTTACGAACAAATTAGATAATTAAACTAAAATTAATATATTAATATATTTACGATATTTTATTAATAATTTTAGTATATAATCTATTTATTAGAGAAGATTAGCATGACGCAGATAATGAGAAGTAGTACTCAGATATTGAGATCGGTGCACACTTGCCAAACACACACTGCTGCAAAATCTAGGCACTTGAAAGAAGTAAGTCGTACTTAGTTACCCTCCATCGTTCTATTGATTTATCATTGTAGTTTATATATTATTTCAATCGTTTTTTAAACCCTCACTGTGCAGTTATTACTATGATAAAGTTCAGAACTCTAATGTGCACTAAAACCCCTTAAAATTAATTAAACCAACTGATCATTGACTATACTTTTTTAAGCTTTTTCGTACCCATTATAATTAATTTATAATTATAATTATGTTTTCAAATTATAAATGTATTTAATATTTTTGCATTTTTCATGGAGGGCATAATAAGATTCAACGGGAAAAATAAAATATAGTCCGGCCAATTGAGGTTCAATAATAATAATATAATATAATTTAATACAGTTTTGTATTAAGTTTTAGTTTTGGCCATCAAAAATAAAACATATTATTGCCAATTGTGAGGTACCGAAAAATGGACTATAAATTATAATGAGAGTAATGTAGGTAAATTGCCTATACAGGTTTCCGTGTTACCTATAAACAAGTATACGTCTCGGAGTAAAAATATTATTATTATTTTATTATTATGTTTATCATTGTCTAGGTAATTCAATATTATTATTGTAGCTGGAACACGTAGACGAACATACGCACTTATCATCAAAATATTTAGAGTACCCTCGTTGAGACAATTTAAGTAATAATGAAAGTATTGATGTTATATAGCATGAATACGTAGCCGAACATACGCACTTGTCATCCCGATAAATATGCCTCGTTGAGATGTGAATACCGACTCATACAATAATAATAATAATAATAATGTATTTTGGGAAACAATTATTGTTATGATCTTGGATAAGGACAGAGAGCTATACAAAAATGTACTGAAAAACGGCAATATTTATACCGACCGGGAACGTATTTAGGGAGGGTCAAGTGTACCCTGTTACCTGGGGCTTCAAATTCAAAACCTGTTCAAAGCAATTATTACAACTCGAAAATGTACGTCTGTTCATCAATTGGTCGGAAAATATTTTAATAATTACAAAAAAAATTTAAAGTGAACTAAAAAAAAAAAAAACTAAAAAAGTTTTTTGTGTTGGCATTATTTACGACAATTTTGTACAGAAATAACATGTATATGCATATTATTTGTTGCTGTAATGTTATATAGCAGATTTTGAAGAAATTATCACTTTATTTTCAAATCTTCAATGTAGGAGAAGTTTATCTAGTTTATTATTATTACTAAAATTAATCAGAAGAAGTGCAATAATAATAAATAATACATTTTTTTCAATCTATATTTTGTTTTTATAGTATATATAGTATGGCTACTAGATAGGGTACCATAAATACTCGATTCTTTTCATATAATATATTATACGATAATTTTTTTTTACAATAAGAAATAAATATATTAAACGCTTATTATATGGAACTCTTTAAAATACAAATATTTTATTAAAATTCTACTAACAATGATCAAACCATCAAGGAAAACAAACTTGTTTTACTTCATACGATAGACCACATGATTGACAATTACGCGAGTTTTTCTAATTAAGTATAGTAACTTAGTTAATTCATTGAAATACGTATTTCATTTGAACGAATTATAAACTTAGCACCAAAAATAAGATATTTAGATATATAATATGTTTAAAAATAAATACATTGAATAGAAGAATAAATTACAAAAAAAAAATATTAAATATTAATACAATTAATTGAAATGAACTATCAGAAGAATATATAAATGATAAATTCAAATTTTATATCCAATCATAGATAGTATCGGTTAAGAAGTTATTGAAACAGAAGTTTTTTGTCCATGGACAAATTGCATAGAACAAATAATCAATAATCATATGGAACAGATTCACAGTATGTTAAAATCTAAACTTGCAATCAATAACTCGAAATGATCAATATTTTTAGGTAACAGAACATTTTTTTTAGTCCCTAATATATTAACTATTACACATGAAAAACCTATGCCAATACATTGTTTTGATTTTTGCATATATATTTTTTTCGTAACTTTTATCTATTTTCAAATCATAAATTTATTTCATTTTTTGCAGTTTTTATGCAAATAATTATAAATTGTTTTGCTTTTTCAAATATTATCCATCATAGTTTTTGAAATATTTAACGTATCTAATTATTTTGTATTTTGATATGTATACTTAACAATTATTTTGATTTTTCATGCTTTATGACGTGTTTTATTATTCTATATAATACCTACCTACCGGTTTTTGATATGTTATTATATACCTAGAATTATTGTTGCAATATAATTGTCGTATTAGAATGTCTATGAATATATTTATATAAATTTATTATGTTTATTGTTTGAACATTATTTCGTATATGACGTTCAAAATACATATACTTTATTAAACGTCTACGTAAGTACAGTGCATAATTAGGTTAGATATGAACAAACCATTTTTTATAAATCCATTAATATACCCGACTGCCATTGAATTCGCAAAAAAACGATGATAGCGAATATACGTTGTATTATTATGTAACTGTGCCTATATTTTTCCGTCAACAGAAATGTCGATGTCGAATCTGGTTTGTAATAATCTAAATTCAAATTATCAATTTCTCACATAACATCATTTTTAGGTACAAGAACGACTTTTTAAAAGAAGTATTCTTAATAAATTTGTATGTCTGTAATCAAAGCTTATAAACTGTATTATTCATATTTTAGACAATATTAACAATTTAATTTAATTTAATTTAATTTGAGTCCAATTAAATAAGGTGGATTCGCCATTAGTCTGAAGCATAATATTACTACTTATTGTGTTTTATTTCAACATTACTGGACATTATCTAATGAATAATAAACCATATTGGAATAACTTTAATAAAAATGTTGACTCTCTTTGATTAAATTACTATATGAATAAACAGTAACAAATTGTATAGAAATAAATCCAAATAAATTACTATTTTTAAAACCTACTTTCTAATTTTCTAATTCTTATAATTGAAATAAAAATTTAATTAATTCTTTTAATTCAAAATTGAATATTTAAAACCTCAACAATAAATTCCCGGTCTCTTGTATGAAAACGTGCTCGAAAGCGTATTCGAATTTCAAATTCATGCATTCTGCAGTTTTCACGGTAATTTCTTTCTCGAGTACATTATTAATACTCAAGTCTCACATATTAAAACGAATTAAAACACGTCATAAGTATTTCATTTATTTTTGAGCAGATTTTCTGCGGAACATGTTTTTATGTTGTTGCTACTTACAGTAATACAATTACATTTTGAAACATCTTGTCTATAGTAGGTATAAAATATTTTTGCGGTCATCTGAAATGGATTCGGGAACCGTAAAATCGATCATAAAAGTGGTCCGGCACTAAAAATCGTTTCCAAAAGCCGTGCCCAAAATCGAAAAGAATATAGATGGGCGGCAGTGCCGCCGTTAACAATTGTCTAGACAGCGAGACAGCGAGAACGGAAGAAATGCAGCGGATGTAGACACTCCGGCGGTGCTAGTGGATTAATAAATAGATAAATAAACATTGACAACACGATTTGGCAGTGCGTGAAGACGCCGATGGAGGCCAACGAGGAAGAGGAGGGTAAAAAAAACGAGGCAGGGGCGTTAGACGTCCACTCAAGACGTTCCAGGTTTGACTTCAATATTTTGTTGTATGTGTTCATTTCCAGTAAAAAAACCAAAATGGTTTCATCATAAATGTACATTTTTATATCTAAATGTACAATAATAAATATTCAAGTCCGTCCCGACTTTCAGGTGTACGACTGGACCGGTGACAACATGTAATTCATCAGGGGCAACAACGAGAGCCTACCTATCGATCAGAGCTGGAGAGTATTTTTCATGCAAATAACTATAAACTATTTTCCATATATTATTATTATTAAACTTATTAAAATATTTAATATATTTATATATATATTTTTTTTTTTTGACACGTATACAGTTATTTTGTATTATTTTCAATACAAATTTCCAAAAAGTAATAAATATAAAAGTAATCGTTTTCGCTCAGATAATATTCCACTGATTTTAGTTTTTTTTTATGAATGTCGATAAAAAGATTTCGATACGATCCAAATCAGATAAATTAAACGTGGTGTTAGTAGAAAAGTAAGTGCAATAGTTTTTTAAATTACAGCAAAATGATTTTCTTTCAAACGTTTAGCAATGACAGTCAAAAAATGTCCAAATAAAGGTATAAACGAAGTAAAAATGAGAGCATTGGCTTTAGTAACAGCTTTAAGTCCAAGAAAAATATTCAGCTGCTCAACCACCGAGTACTGAATTTTGTAATACAGTAGAGTCTCGCTAATCCGGACTGTAGATGGGTCCGGACGCTATCCGGATTATCGAAAATCAGGATTAAATGGAATGACGTTTTTTTAACTTACTAATAAATGTAAACAAAAAATACCTCATGTATTTATACAAATTCAAAATTTATTGATTAACAATTTTACATTACACATCATTATTGTCATTATACTATTATAGTGATAAATGTATTACATACAGGGGCGTCATTTCAACTTTTCAATAGGGATGCAAACATTTGAATCAGGCCAATTGATCCCTCCACCAGTCCATTTATATATCCTGTTTATTTAGCGGAACTTAAAAAAATTTCCGATCGCTTCGCTCACTCATATCCCCACATTTTAATATTCAAATACTCATTAATACTTTTTTTTTCAAACATATTTAACCAATTTCATATAAATAAAAAAAGTTATATATTATTTTAAAAATATTCATTGCCTAATCATTGTCACCAACATAAAAATAAAAATAATAGATAATATTATTAACTATTAAGTATACACCAGATTAAACAATGTTAATAAAACTGGTCGTCGACGGTCTATGTAGTGGGAGAAATGAGACCACGAAACAACGGAGAGTTGCAAACCACTTGCGATCTCTCACACCGGCGCGGCAGAGGCACATTGTTTCTTATAAATAGAAAGGTTACGCAACGAGTTTTGATAAGATGTAATACTGTAATAGATGTATTCAATACTTCAATAGGACAATAGGTTCTTATGAAAAACTCGCACCATTACAGCGCGTTTGCATCTTACATTTTATCGACGACGCGACGCGCGACGGCGCAATTATAACATTTTATACGGGCCATTGGCCAAACAAACATTTAAAAAATAGGGCTGCCAATGTATAGTCTGAATCCCCCAAATGACGCCCCTGATTACATATGTAAATATATCAATACAAATTTAAAGAAAATAAGGCTGAACTCACTTGAAAAAATAATGAAAACACAATACATATCGAAAAGATAATATCTTATAATCATGGGTGTTCCCGAATATATACATTAAACATGAGTACTAAAGTACGAAATATAGATTTCCGGATTATCCGGATGTCCGGATTAGCAATGACCAGATTAGTGAGGCCACTGTACTGAAAATGTGTGATATTTTAAAAACAGTTGTCTCGGAAAATAGACGGATCCTAGCGAACGATTGCGGCTCGGAAACCGTATCTTGAGTCTTTCTCTCTCTACCTCTCTCTGTCTTAACGTATAAATATTTTATTGTGTTTTTTTCTCTTGTTTCACGATGTAACCATATAGGTATTTGTACGCTGCAGCCTGCAGGTCTTCGGCACACTACAACACAGTTTCTCTTTAAACTCCGTGTAGGCACCGTAAAATGAGGAAAGCCAAAAGTCCCATACCTCCAGTCATCCAAGACGCGCAAAAAAATATACTTGAGTCTTGAGTAATGTGAGAAATAAGTGGCAAGTCATATATACATCAAAAAACCCGCTGAAGCGGCACGTAGACACACATAAATGAATGTTTATACGTGTTACTCTAAGTACGTCTATTATAATTTAACTAAAAATAAAAGTATTCTTAATTCTCGACAAGAGCACATTTTTAGTACCTATAATTTTGTTTAATATAGATATGAAAAAATATTGTACGTAGATGTGAGGACGATGACGATCGAAACAGTACTTTTTAAGAGCCCTGCGCAGCTGTCGTGGTAGTTGAGACCTTCATTGTTATATAGGAATTAAAACGTGTTTGATTTACATTTCGATTTTTAAAATATTTATAACTGAAAATCAAAATTACAAATTTAAAAACTTGAGGGAACAATTACTAGAGGGATTCGCAAGAAAACATCTCTTCTTAAACATAAAATAATTGCAGGGAATGGGTAGGTAGTCTGTTGTAATAATTTAATATTGCGGAAGGGGCAACCTCGGTTCAGATAAAATAATAGAAGGTTAAAGTAGTACATCAAATACGTATAAGATTCCTATGATAGATCGATAACCCAAAATAATGTTCCTATTACGTAACTAAATTAAATTTTTTCAAGCTTTTTCCACAGCAAAATTAAAACAAATTAGAAAAAAATAACTTATCGTTGACTTATTATGTATGAAATATAAACACAGGATCTTAAGAGTAAGACGTGATAGTCAAACAGATATATTCGACTGCATTTCCGACTACGTAATAATTATAAATGTCAAATATCTATATAACGACAAAATAAGATTATGAAAAACCAAACACATATAGAACGCACCTCATGTGAAGTTACCCTTACTGCGGGGCCGTATTACCGCGTAGGCTAAGGCCTAGGGCGGCAAATTTTTTTTTGGTGTGACCCAAAAACTACGTTGAGATATTAGTAAAATATCAATACCTATGTAAATTAAGTGGTAAATTTATTTCAGCCTATGGGCGGCAAAAACCTTAATCCGGTCCTGTCTTACTGTGAAACACCTGATGACAGAACGTAGATCGAATGAAATAAAGGCATAAATAAGTAATATACCAACGAACATACGTATTGTATGAAATAATCGGACCCGGTTGTCAGCGGAAAAACGACATGTCATTCCTCGGGAGTATCGAAATGAAAAAATACATTTAAGAGAAACACAAGCAAACTTTAATGAGTACTATTTTATCGTAATCGAACCGTTATCAAAAATAAATAAAATCGTATGTATAAAGCTAATGTCCCTTGTCTATGAAATCTACACGTAATCTGATGTGCGTAAATTTGCAATGTTAAGCCCTCGTAAAACATCGACAACAACAAATGTCTATTTAGAGTCTCTTAAATTATTTTAACTCTATTATAACTATCTTAGGTCGTAATACCAGGAGTTTAATACACACAGTAGCTCCTAAATATCCGGAACATCCGAGTGATGGTCAAAAAACAACGTACGCATTGCAATTACAATTGAAAATTGAAATACATTGTACATACTGTACAGATACATTTAGAGCAATATTAGTGTGGCTTTATTTATTTTGTTATGTCAATTGCAGTAATTGCAGTTTTTTATGCAAATACCTATACATTGTTTTGTCTTTTACATATTATATATTTTTTTCGTACCTTTTATTTGTTTTCAAATTATAAATTAATTTCATTTTTTTGCAGTTTTCATCCAAATAACTAAAAATTGTTTTGTTATTTCAAATTTTATTTATCATACTTTTTGATAGATTTACTTTATTTATAATAATCATGGGCGTCCCCGGGGGGGGGGGGCAAGACGGGGCACTTGCCCCCCCCCCTGGAATAATGTTATTTCCACAGAAATTGGTAAAATTCCAAATGATAAACAGTCACTAAGAGCGAACCATGAAACTGAGAGTTGTGAAGATTATTACCGGAGTTTCAATTTTTATACCATATATTGATTCAATTTTACAATCTATAAAAGAACGTTTTGATAAAAAAAATGATAATGCATTTTTACTACAATATCTTCACCCCAACATTTTTAAGAAATTGGAGAAAGTAATGTAGAAAAAAATAAGAAAGAATGTATTTTGAAAGCATTGAAAAATTTGCTGATTTCTATAAAATTGATAATCTCCAAGCTGAAGTGGAAAGTTGGTACAGTTTTTGGCAAAATAAGGACTGCCAAGATATTGATTTACTATACGTTTTTTCCAAGTATAGCTGTTGCTTTGGAAATATTTTTGTCTTTTCCGGCTACAAGCTGTACAGCAGAACGTTCTTTTAGTACATTAAGGCGTGTTAAAACATGGTTACGATCAACGATGGGCGATGATAGACTGAATGGAATATGCATGTTGAGTGTTCATAAAGAAAAAGTAAATTCAAATAAAGAAAAATTTATTGAAAATGCTCTGACACAATTTGGTAGAGAGTGTCCACGGAGATTTAAATTTATATTTAATGAAAAAGAATGATGTATAATAATATTTTTTTATGTTTTAATTGTAATAATAATACCTACCTAATTGTAATGTTTTAATTCATTGTTTTAATAATGACGGAATATAATAATTTACTATAAATAAAATGTATAAAAAAATTTTCATTTATTTTTTAAATTAATTTTGCCCCCCCTAGAAAAATGTCTGGGGACACCCATGATAATAATATTTTTTTATTCATATAATATATTGTTTGAATATTATTTCGTCAGACTTTCAAATACATATATTTTATTCAAATTTCAAAGTCTATGCACAATGATTTAGTTGGTACCAAGCAATTCCGTTATAAGGTTTCACTATAATATCATATATATAATGGATTTAGCTTTTAACCTAATTTATTATTATCCTGAAAATTCGTAACTCAAAATCATTTGTTTTTTAAAACTGACTTTGACTTAGCTCAGTTACTTTTTATTTTATTTTAACCATTATTTTTAATATGTTTAAAAATAAATGCATTGAATAGAAGAATAAATTACAAAAAAAAAATATTAATACGATTATTTAAGATGAACTATCTAAAAGATATATAAATAATAAATTCAAATTTTATATCTAATCAATGATATTGGTTAAGAATTATTGAAACAGACATTTTTATGGACAAATTGCATAGAACAAATAATCATATAGAGCAAATTCACAGTTTGTTAAAATCCAAATTTTCAATCAATAACCCGAAATTATGAATATATTTAGGTAACAGAACATTTTTTTTAGTCATTATTAATATATTAACTATTATACATTATGAACCTATGCAAATACCTACACATTGTTTTGCCTTTTACATATTATATATTTTTTTGGTACCTTCTATCTGTTTTCAAATTATAAATCTATTTCACTTTTTATGCAAATACCTATATATTGTTTTGCTTATTACATATATTATTTATCATACTTTTTGATAGATTAATTTATTCAATTTGTGTGTATTTCGACATGTACACTTAAGAATTATTTTGATTTTTATATTTTGTGTATTATTTTTTATGATGTTATATTATAAGTACTATATTATACCTATATATCTACTGTTTTTTAAATGTGATTATACAACTAGAATTATCGTTGCAATATATTTTCAGTATTACATGTATATAATATTATTTTTTATTCATATAATTTATCGTTTGAATGTATTATTTAGTATGATTTTCAATATATATATATTTTATTTAACATCTATACGTATAATAATTTAGTTGGTAAAGACTAAAGAGTGATTCCGTTATATTCCGTTCGAGGTTTATCGTGTAATGTTATATATATAAAAACCTTTTTAAATAGGTACATAACATTTCACTATAAAAGTTTAAACCTAACTTAGCTGCTAACCTAATTTAAGTTATTATAATCCTGAAAATTCGTAACTCAACTTGGACATTCAAATTCATTTGTACCTTAAAACTGACTTCGAATTAACTTGCTTTTTTAAAATTTAACTTTAACTACCTATTAACTTTAACTAGTTAAAAACATTGGTTAACTCGCCCAGCTTTGCGTCGTACCAATATATATATGTTGTATATTATATTAGAATGTAAATGTACGTTACGTTCACGGTTGTCCGACTTTCGGTTCCGCCAACGGGGACGCCGCGATTCCCGGCGCCAAGCTCAACCAGGCCTTCGAGCCACTCGACCTTTGAGGTTTTCTTCCTTACGCTGACTGTTAGGTTAGGTCTGATGAGCTCCCGGCGCCGATCTCCTGGATGATTATCGAGAATTCGAGTCGTTTAAGGATGGTTCGAGCTTCCTGCATGATCCGCGTCCTCTGCTCGTCCGGTCGAAGCAGTTGCACAGTCGCAGCCGCCGCCGCACGAAATCGAAGACTACGACGACGACGACTGCAGCGTCATCGATCTCGTCCAGGGAACACTCGTTGTCTGCCACATCGCCATCGTCCTCCACCAACCACCGCGTTAACACGACACCGAAACTGTTCCGAAACGTCATTAATTTGCAATAAAAATCGATAAAAAACAAAAACAAGCGAGAGTCCGTCTTCCTTTGCGTGTAAAGAACTATAATAATTAAACGTACTAGGTATTAAATTGTATTCGTTTTGCTTTTAATTATTATTTAAACACCAAACATCATCCATGGTTACTTCCACCACGAAACTGTTCTTGTCTTCGATGCAATTAGCCGGTACCTAATTACCAAGGATAAATTAAAATAACAGATTTAGATACCTAGTATATTCTCAAATATTGTCATCATCAGATGTAGTCTTTACGTATCCAAAAATGGCCAAGCCAAATCCAGCAGACTCGCCTTTAAATATTAGTTTCAATATTTTAAATTGTTCACGTCATTCAGCATTTGCGACGATTTCGCACTGCACAGATTTTTTTTTGGTGTGCCGGTCATTTACAACGGCTACATAAACACGGTGGCCACACCAGTGGCATTTCAGTTTTTGAGTGGGGAGGGGGCAAATATTTTGACAATTATAACAATTACATTTTTATAACCTACGGAGGGTACGAGCATATAAAAAAAAAATGTAAAAATAAAAGTTATTTCATTTGTCAGGTCTCCCTGTTGCACTCAGCACTGCCTTTCTGGTAGGTATAATACTATTATAATAGTATAAGAACGACTCAGATATCGATTTGTATATATTATTATACTACTACTAATGTGGGCATTAACTAGGTAGTTAAAAAGTTAATTTTCTCTCAACTTAACTAGTTAACTTTCTGATCAATTTATGAACTTAACTAGTTTAATTGACAGTTGTTACTTGAAATAAATAGCTTTTCTTAGTTGATTAAAAATGGTTTTATCCATAAATATTAATATAAAAATAAAAAATATTCTAAAATATATTATTACCTAAATGTAAGTAAAATATTTTGTTCTAGTAGTTTTTGAGTTTATAGAGGACAAACAAACAAACATTAATATTATACATTAGATTAGACTCAATTTTTATTCATAGTTTTTTTCATTGAACATTTTATTTTTATATTATATTAAGCAAATTACTTTTTGACTCAAAACCTACACAATACTTATACTACACTGGTAACATTATCGTCAAAACACATACTATACGATAGCATAAAATTACCGTGTGTATCAAAGATATCGACAATTTTTAAATAAAAGATTTTAAATCTATTTTGTGTAGGTATAATAAATATTACAGTTTCTCATTATTAAGATATCATTTATCTTGTTTATGGTATATTCTTCTTTTTTATCATCAACATATAGTAATTTGATAAATTTACTGTGGAGCGGATTCTACCCCCCTATCATAAATATTCCACTGAAATATATTTTATATTCATCAACTACCTTTTTGTAATATTTCTGAAGGAAAACTATTCAAAATGTAAATTAAAAATGAATAATTGATAAGCACAATTTATGAAAATATCTTTTCTTTACAACTAAAATGTATGTTGAAATGAAAGTAAAATCAAAATTACCACCAAAGCAATTTTAACTTGATAATATTATATATTAAATAAAATAATATGAACAAATAGAAAATGTATAATATAATACAAAACATTGAACATAAAAAGTGAATGATAATAATAATAATAATATAAATGTATAACTATTTCAATGCAGTTGTTGGTTTACTTCACAATCTGGTTTGTTATTACCTGAAAAATAAATAATTCACATTATATTTAAATAATAAATTAAGGGCACATGAAATTTTCTTAAAAGTACTGGCATGTATTTTCTCCGCCTTACACACAAACGACATGGCAAATTTTTGTTCACTAGTTTTAATAACGTACTATATGTTTTGACATTAAAGTGAAGCAACCTACTATCAAACTTTTAGGTAAGAACATTATCTGTGGTCTCTCATTGGTTTTTTAAGATATTTAAATTTTTAAGTGAAGTATGAGCATTTTCAAATATTAATACATTAAATCCTCATAACTCACTTAAAAATTAAAATATTGTAAAAAACCAAAGAGGGAACACAGAAAATGTTCTTACCTAGAAGTTTAATAATAGGTAAATACCCTTTAATATCAAAACGAACAGCACACTATTGAAAGTAATGAACCAACATTTGCCAGGTTGTATGTGTGTAAGACAGAGAAAACACATGCAGGTGCAACGTCCTCTTAAGGCAATTTATCTTTGTATAAAATGAGTAATAATAATAAAATATTAAATTAAGTAAAATTATAGTTTTTCTGTTTATATCTGTTCAATAACTTCAATTACATAATCAAATAAATGTAATATACAGACATGCATACATAAATATTTTGATAACAATGTTTAAGTTAATATTATATACTTACTGTTTTCAGATTCTTCACTCTCATTAGTGAGTATATAAGGTTGAGAAATTGGAACAGTAGTAATGACTGCAATCAGTTCGTCATTTTGATCATCCCTTTGAAAGAAAAATGTTTGTACTTATTTTTTGTATGCGCAAAATATTTATATATGCATATTTACTCGACATGTGGAGTATGATTGACAAAATTCTGTACACTCATCACTGCGTTTTGATTGACATTTTGATAAAGAATTGGACTAGACAAAACGGGTGATTGGGAATTCAAGACTTCATGTGTTACTTCCAAAGGAGTTGGAGATCCAAGAGGCATTATAACACTTGGTCCAAGTGGTACAACAGGACGAGTTACTTCTGATAAATCTGATGAGGTATCTGTAAATTGTGAGACTAAACAAAAATATTAATTTTTAATTTTTTGTTTCTTATTATAACTGTTATTTATTACCATGATCTTGCATTTTAATTTGTCTGCTATTGTGATGTTGAAGCAAATCATTGGACATTTGGGGTAAAAACGTATTTACTTTAGTCCAAGTAGCATCCCAGAAAGCTTGTTTACTGTGCAATTCTTCTTTACTGTTTGTCTTTCCGTTTAACATTACTAATAACATATTTTTCAAGGTTTCTGGAATTGCTTCACTCTAATGATAAGAATACACAAAACATGAAGGTTAAAAATTTATACAAATTTAAAAATTATTAGGTATTAATTAATTAATTTTATACCAGAGTGTCACTATTATCAGATATCATAAACTTGTGCATCAGGTCTAGAACAGTGATCCATAAGTCAACAAATGTTGGTAATGATTGAAGCTGAGTCAAATGATGTAAGAAAACCTATGAAAATATTCATAATTTACATTTGATTAGTGTACAGAGACAATGTTTGATTTATTAAAGTAAAAGAGAGAATACATTTCAATTCTATACTCAACTCTTGGTAACTAATAAATAAGCATGATATATTTTGTGTAAAGAAACAATACTACTTTCTAGCAGTTACATAATTCTCATATTTTTTTTATAAATTTAAAATTCATGAAAATTGAAATTCAATTTTTTCAAATGTATTTTACAATTGATTCAGTGGCGTCATTTGAATGGAGGGCAAGGTTGAGCATTTTCTCTTTTCTAATTGTAAATTCAGCATACAATTGTTGGGCCATAATCATGTTTCAAATTGTAATTTAACTTAATCAACCCTTTCGAAAATATATAAAATGAGGCTATGTTTTCCTCGTGCACGTATACAGTTATGTAAGATGGGAATGATATGAAGATAAAAATATTGGTGGAAAATGTGAAAACTAGCTTGCAAGCAAACTGATCTGTTTATTTTTGGTTTAGTAATATAGACTAGTCAAAACTTTTGTTCGCTCCTATTAAAAACTTTTATGACGCCACTGGTTGAATTACCAAGGATCTAATGCCAAAAATGTCAAAATAATAATAATTATTATTAAAATATTAATTTAAAATTAAATTATAATATTATTATATTAATTATTATTTGATAATAACCTTTGATAACAAAGTGGCAGACCGCATTTTTGTTTCATCTAAACCGCTTGGATCAATGTCGGTTCCAGACTCTAACAGTTTGTTCATCAATGGAAACAAGACTTTGCGGAAACATGCTTCCCATTCATCACCGTTGAGCGTGGCTAAATCATGCATTAGAAGAGCACGTTGTAGGTATGTCACAGCACTCATTCTCACCTGCGTACAATTACATAATGTAAAACATTTATTTTACGCACTAAAATTGGTAGTTTGATTCACTGATTTACTCACATCACGTCGGCAATCACAACAAAGGCTGGCTATGCCTTGGAGTAGAGGACACCACCCATAACTCCACAAAGATATAAGTTCTGTGTCTGGATTTTCTTCAGCCCACCAACGATATATATCTGCAGTACTTGTATGCAGTGTGTGCATAAGGTCAAGAAGCTAAAAACATTAAAATAATTTATGAAGAATCGTAATATACATTAAAATGAAAATGAAGGAATTACCTGAATAGAAACTTGAGTGTAACTACTTGGAATGTCTTCGGGGTCACTATCGTCTGCATCATATGGATTAGTCATTTTATTTTTATTTGATTTCAAATTGGTTTTAGGTTTGTTGCCTAATTTTTGGCGTATGTTTTTATCATCTATAATAAATAAACTTGAGCATGAATTCAAAAAAAAAAAGTATTAAAAATGTATAATACTTGATTGTAAACTGGCTCGAGCAAAATTTTTTATGACTGAAACACATTTGATAAAGTTGTATGGTGTAATATGGGCAATATTACGCACTAAAAACGCCAGACATTCACAACATTTAACAAAAGATAATGCATCATGACGTTTAAATGTTGAACAATCTGGCCAGATTTCTAATGCCCCTGCATTTGTTTCAATCTACATGTAAACAAATATTTGCATGATTATTATATTATTATATGAAATTATTATTAAACATAGCATGAAATGTATTTACCTTTAACCAATCTGATTTATTATCTGGAGGTGACGACGAAGGGGTTGATACATTATTAACTGATTTTACGTCTAAGCCACTGTCATCATTACTATCACTTATACTTGTCACTTCATTATCAGACCGATTATCTATTAAACATTAAAACCTTGTCAATAATTGATTTTAATTTTTAAGATTCTATGCAGAGGAATTTTTTGAATAGAAACATACCTATATTATTACTTTTAGATACAACAATTCCAGCACCAACATACTCTAAAATCGAAAAGATTAATGTCCAATCATCTTTGGTATGAATATTTGCAGCACACATTTTTAATAACTCATACATTCCAAATGCTATTTGACGGCCAACTATTTGTAAATCATTTTTGTTGAGCAATAGTAAAACATTTAATGACTGCAATACCTACAGAATACAATGTAAAAATAACAGATAAAACATACAAAGTTTAAAAAGTGTTATAAGTACAAAATTAGATTACCATTGAACTTATTTCTTCGCGTCTCATAAGGCGAGATGCTAATCTCATTAGTCCAACAACAGTGCGTTCCAAAAGAAACATGTGATTATGTTCAATAGCACCTGTTATTAGGTTGTACAGATGTTGTTTAACTGCTTCCCATAGGGTGTTTACTCTATCCCTGTGGTTTTATATTTAGTTTAGTATAGAAAATAATAATACATCAAGCAAATCTCACCGATTTTGTAAGACTATTTTGAGAAGCATTTCTAATAAGAAACTAGCAGCATTTTCACTTTCTCGTGACCCAAGTGCTAACGCACCCTCTGGTTTATAAAATGTTCCAATTAACGCCTGAAGAATAAAAATGTTTATGTTATGTAATTTATTGACATTCATAGATATATAACACACATACTTTTACTAAAGCTTCCAATGATTCTATAGTGAGAAATTTAGATTCTGTAATAAGACTTTCCAAGCGACTCTCAGATATACAGTCTCTAGATGTAACAATCAACTCGGGTTCATTTGATGTCTGTATTTTATGATTAATTGTCTCTAAATTCATAAAATTTGTGAATTAAAAAAATTATTTTTTACTTAAAACGTAAATGCTTTTATGCTATATACTTACCACCTCCAGAAGCAATGTAAGAGTAAAGTGAACTAAACAATCCAGATTCTGATTTTTGTGAACCTGGGGCCACTGTTTCCCGTATCAATGAAACCTTACCACTGAGCTCAAGGAAATCTTCAGACTAAAAAAATCCATTCAATTATATTATACATTGTATCATAATAACATTTATAGAGTAAGAAAATTACCTCAACTAATATGGTAGGTAATAGTTTGCATTTATATAGTTGTAAGATTATGTCAAATATACTAGACCAACCCTCACGAATAATATCACCATACATATGGGTTAGACTAAAAAGAGTGCGAGTAGCCAGTCGTGATTTAGGGTTACTTCCAAACAGTATAGTAACATTTTCTGGACACTAAATCAACAAGATTATAAATAATACAATGTTTTAATTTTAATTTAACATTTATAAACTAATAATTAAAAATATGATTTATTTAGGTTCTATAGCGTTTTTGATTGGACAATTTAAAAGTGCAGCATGTAATTATACCACTCCATGAGTGTTACACTAGTTCTGCAAGAGTTTTCATTAAGAAAATATGGTAACCATAACAATATGTATTATTTTTGTCTTAAAAACGTACAACATAGCAAATTTTACGTTAACACTAATTTATTTTTATCTGTTATTTTTAAAATTAGAGTGAATTGACCCAGCATAAAATTCAAAGGTAATTTTATTATCTAGGGCACAACGTAGGCTTTTCTTTGTATTAATTTTAAGTAAGTTATGATCATTTTAAAATTTACAAAAATTGTACAGTTTCAAAAAGGTCATAACTTAATTAAAAATAATAATATCAATGAAAGCCTAAGATGTGCCTTAGAAAATAATCTTATATTAACATTTTATAATAAGTCAATTCACTCTAATATTTAAGCTAACACGAAATTGGAACTGCTCGACGTATATTTGGATATATTATCTGTTAGTATGACATGCAAGTATGATGTCCTCTTAGATTGAATACAAAAACAAAATTTGACCCTGTATTAGAGAATTGGAGTTCCTAAAAATATGAGCACTCACAATGCACACAGTGCACATTGAGTGAACACAAGTGTCATCAATACAATCAAATTGAATACAAAATATTGCACCAGTTCACTGAATATTGGTCAAATCAAATACATTTTTGTACTGTAAACAAAAAAGTCCGTCAAATCAAAAACACTATAAGTTCTATTCAAATTTCAAAATGCTATCATACTTATACAAAAAATGTCTCTAAATAACTAATATTAATAAAATATTTGAATACTATACACACATCAGGGTTATTCTGTAAATTAGTAAACTTGCACAATGATATGATGAGGCTATCAAATTCAGCACACATTCCATAATGGGCACAAATAAATGCACATTTCCTGAAAGATTAGTAATGAAATTAAGTTACAGTATGCTATGTATGCATGTAGCTATGTATGTGACTAATGTCTATTTAAATAAGTGAAAAACTTTATGATACATACCTAAGACCAAATATTGTTCTGGTATAAACTGTTTGATGACTTGACTTATCAAATATAAAACTTAATGCAGCTAAAGTAGGACCCCAACAAATAGAAAATAGTTCATGATCAAAAACTCCACTAGGTGCTTGTATGTAAGATCCATCTTTACCAGATGCACGTCTTAACAAAACTTTCCACAAATAGTTTTCTAAAACAGCACCAGTATGCTCTGCAGGCATAACAATTTCATTGGATCTAAAAATGTTCATTAAATTAGTGGTTGGTATGGTCAAGGAACAAAATTATGAAACAGGTTTGTTATCGCTTTGCTACAGAGCTATATAAAATGTATGTCCCCCCCCCCCACCACGCAACCGAATTTCAACAGTTTTTACTCTTTAATCTAACAATTTGTTATTTGTCATTTGAGATTGTTATTTCTTTGAATCTTGATAGGTAAGTCTCATATGTGACTTACTTAAGGGAAATATACATATATGTTACTTCCAATTGTTATATATTATTTTAATCATATTAGCATGTTGTAAGCCTGTCGTTATATTGTATATGTAGTTACTGGTTCCAAATGCATACCTATCTTACAAAATATGTTATATGATTATTTTAAAATATCATAAAAAATACATTTTGATGGGCTATTCATGGTAATATTTAATACTATCAATTAATGTTTTCAATAAAAATCATAATTTAAAACAAAATAAAATTTGTGACAAAAGAAAATCAAAAATAAGAATCTTTAGGTTAGGTTAGGTTAGCCTAACCTAACCTAACCTTAGGAATTACTCTGTTTTTTAAATGTTTATTTACGTGTAATTAGGAAATATTAATTATTAATGTACTACTATTAATTGTAAACAATTTACAATAGTTTGTGAACTTATTGAAAGTACAACGAGCATAGTAAAAAAGTTAAACACTGTTTTGGAGGTTTGGTATCACTCCTGATGGTAAGATGATGCATTTTGTATGGCGTAGTAGTGGGGCGATTACAAACAAGCATAGAAGGTATTATTAACACCCAATAAATTGTTAATTTATTTACTTGATTTCTTTATATATTTCTTCTAACATTGTGTGATCAAAATCTTCCCCACCATTCAATTTTTTTAAATTACGTTTAAATGAATCTGGTGTCATTGGTTGATCTATCCGTCTAACGTTTTGATTGTGTTGGTCGACATTTAGCATAATAATTGCATATGCTAATAAAAATGCACATTCAGCATTCGCAAAAGGTTCCCCATTACATTTCTAAAAATTATACAAAACAATATTAATTTGAAAATATTATTTAAGATGAGCTAGACCCGCATGTGTTGTCTCAGTCTTACAAATACAAAACAGCAAAAACTGTTTCGAGCAGGAAAGAACCAAGAATGCTTCGGTCAAAACTAAGAAACAAAATGTTTACTTATGCAAAATAGAACTTTGGCTGTGAAATTTCGTTTTTATTTTTTCGATATTGGAACTAGAAAAAAAGTTTTCAAGTTTTAAAAACACAAAAATAATGGATTTTAAAACAATAAGAAAATTTTTTGGAGTAAGTGATGTCAAAAAAATAAAAACAATATTTCGCGGATAATGTTTTCAACTTCCCTATGAATTGACTAGGTAAGTTAAGTGTCTAACATGCATCTGACAGCCGCCCAACAAACCTGGTGGCCCCCAGCTAATGATTTTAATTTGAACAGAGTATATAATATTACATACAAATTTGTAGTCTTGACTATCACTACAGCCAGAGTGGTTCTATCTTGCGCAAAACAGTTTTTGGAATGTTGTACATTTGTAAGACTGAGACAACACATGAGGGTGTAGTGTCCTTAATAATAAATATTAATAATTACTAACATGCCAATATTCTGTAAATGGTTCTAATACAAATGATATTAGAGGGGATTCTCCAGGTAGTCGAAATGCTTCAAGATACATTCGAAGTGCTTCATCAACACGTGTACCACACAAATCAAAAGAACTAAACAATAAACAACAACAAATTATTAAAAACAAGCCATGAAATTAAAACATTATAAAATATATTAAGGGAACAGATTGGGCAATGCTTACACTTGTAAGACATAACAAATTGTCATTACCTAGTTTCAGTAGCCTGCTGTCAGTTTTGATATTAAAGAGTAAATTGAGCTATTATTCAAACTTTTGGGTAAGAACATTATCCTGTGCTCAAGTGTCGGCTTTTATTGAATATTTTAATTTTGAAAAAAAAAAATCATACAATGGATATTTTGTGGTCTTATGGTACAATACAGAATAATATTCTTTTACTTTTAGCAGACATTGCACTGTATTTTCGTTAAGCGGAAAATGTGTTGGACACATTTTATTCAAGAATGGTTAATTTAACTTGTCTAGTACATGGTTTTCGTTGTGTTGCAGAACAATAAGATTTCAATTTTCTAAGGGTGATTCATTATTTTCAAACATACATTTTTTTTCTTTAATAGTGCCAAGTCTCGTACAAATATTTAAAGATATATATCTCAAAATCAGAAACATTTAAAATGCCATTAACGAAGTCTAGAAATAATTGAAAATGCCGTAAAGCAATTAGAAAGTGTTATTGGAAATATTGGAGTTTTAACTAATTTCACATTACAAAATATATTGGAGAATCACCCAGCTTTTAAAGCTATAATATCGATGAGGGATAAACTGTTAAACAAAACTCCAAAAAATAATTCAGAAATCAAATACATTCTAAAAGAATTAATGTGTTTGAAATAAACACCTATCACTTCCGATGGTGTGGAGAGGTCATTCAGTCATTATAAAGCAATGTTAAGATCAAATCGCTGTTATTTAAAATTTCGAACTATGTGTTGTTTTTCATTGTTTTCCTCTTCCAGACTATGGTGATGATCAGAATTATAAATATTAGATTGTATCATCTATATTATGATAATTTATGATAATAATATAATTTTATAATCAATTCTATCTTTTTTTCAATTTAAACATTTCAATATTATTAGTTAATATTTATTAAGTAATAAAAAAATGTATATTTAAACATTTTTATTTCATACTTAAATAAAATCCTTTCCTTAGTTATAATATAAAAATTTAAGACATACTTAATAAAGCTATTAAGAACATCCACATTGTTTCTGTTGCTGATATATTCGCCAATCATTTTTTTATCCAAGAGAGGATTCTCTTTCAAAAATGTAGCAATCTCGATTGGATTCAATGGTGTTGATAAGAGACCATGTTCTTGTAGAAACTCTATACCTTTTTTTGGTTTTGTGTTGAATTTCTCGGTACCCGAAGTAAGAAGCTAAAATTATTAAAACAATTATTATTCATTAAACATTAAATATAATTCAAAAATAAATGGCTCAAGTCAAATTGTATCTGTAGTATTATAATTTGCAACAGTAAATTTAAAACATTAAATAAATTATTTAACCTTTTTTTTTCTTTTAATGGCCATTAATTCTTCATGACTTGGAATACTGATTGAGAAGTCTGGTTGCCAACGTTCCAAATTAATTTCAGATTCTGATTTTTGATCTTCAGAAACTAAATTTATTAAAATAATAATTTAAGTACATAACTAAGTTATAAGTTATTAAATTATACCATCATATGTTGAACTGCTTTCTGACTTTTGAGTGAATTGTGTACGATTATGGCAATGGCGTTCAATTGAGTCAACCACAGCTAAAAGAGCATCCATTGATAATAAATGTGTGCTGTAGATATCATTGAACGGAAAAACATTCTAAAATCAATATTTTAATTATTAATTATAAGAAAATAATTAAATCTGAAATTTTATTTTATTATAACTTGCTTTAGATAATAGCTTAGTAATGTCATCATACAAATCTGAACAATAAAGTCCACAATCATAATTTAAATAAAGTTCAGTAACCAGTCCTGGGATTTTCCATAGTTGGACAAGACATTCTAGAGTAATAAAACAAAATTAATTTCTAACATTCAATTTTATTTAGTAATATTTGAATTTTATTATAATTGTGAAACTTACTTAGGGCCATTTCTTTTTTACCATATGGGATTTTCGAATTTTCATTGACCACTATGTTTATTAAATTGGTCATATAGTATTCCAGTTGAAATTTTAAATGTTGACGCATAGATTCAAACACTAAGAAAGCAAGTCTAAGACTTGAACTGAATATTGGCATTTTCTCATGAGACAAGAGCTAAAACAAATTCACTTATTTTTTAACTATTTTAAAAGAAAACCCACATTTTCTTAGATTTGTGCACACACAGAAAGAATATTACGACATAGTTGATCTTTTATAATGGAATGCATGTTGACGTGGCACTTAATGGCATATGCTCCCACTTCAAAAGCAATGACCAAAAGATTGAGTCCAACACCAATCATTACTTCAGTATTTTGCTGATCATGAGGATCACAAGCATCTACAAGAAACTTAATAAGCTCCAAAACACAGCCACTATTGTATGGAACTTCTAAAAGATTTAATTAAAATATTAACTAATAAGTAGAGATAACAAAAACATTAAAATGGTTAAAAAAAATTACTTACTAGTGTAAGGTATAGGTATTTGGGTTGTAAATCTTACTCCTTGACCATTCACATATTCTTTTTTATCATCATCTACTGGACTCTCACTATTTAAATCTGTCTCATTTTCTTTAAAAGTTATAAATTATTATATTTATTATTTGAGATTAAATATATATGTAATAGCTTACCATTGTTTAGTAATGGTAATTCATCAGTCGGTAATTCAATACTAGGTGAAGTTTCTCTTTCATTTTCTATGACTAGTTTTGACGCTTCAGTGATAACAATTGAATCACACTAAAATTTCAAACACATTAGTTATAATTAATTTATCTTGGTCATTGTATAACAATTTACAATTCAGAATATTTAAATAATCAAAAGTTTATGGTTAGACGATAATTTTTAAAAAGTGGTATTTAATGGAAATGTATACAAATTGTATTAATAATAAATGGATAAATATGAATACTTTCAACCAATATTACATTTTAATTTGAAATATTATTGCACTAAGATAATGCAGTGGGAACATCAGTATTTTAAAGCTTCTGTATATAATTTTTTTTTTTTTTGTCCGTTAACCTCATTAATTTAACATACGCATTTATTATCTCAGTCTTAAGAGTAACAGCAAATTTTTAGCAAGTTTTGGGGACATAATATAGCCTAAATTAAAAATGCCCATAACTCACTTAAAAACTGAACTATTATGGAAAATTGAACTATTGTAAAAAGCCCACGTACAAACATAGATAATGTTCTTATGAATAAATTTCATAATAGGCCGATTTAGCTTAATTTTTTAAACCAACGTAGATAAAAGTGATTTGCTGAGCGTAAATTTGATATGTTACGCACTTGTAAGACAGAGACAACAAATGCGTGTGCGGCATCCTCTTAAAAAGTTATATTCATTTACTTGAGGTAAAGTTGATACTTCCGGTAATGGTGTTTCATCACTTGAATTGACTGTGTCCACTGTATTTTCCACGTTCTCATTACAATTACTCAGAGGGTCGCCATAATTCTTCATGTTGAGTCCTAATACCTAAGAAAGAAAATCATATTTTTTTAATATCTTATACTAATTGAATAATCATCTAATTAAATTTTACTGACTTTTGTTGAATTTCCCAGTTCTTTACTTAATGTAACTAGTCTTGAAAAAAGAAGTTGAATAATATCTTTCAAGCAATGTTCAGCATAGGATCGGACAAATTCTGCAAACATACAATTTACATGAAATAGTTATTTATTAAACATAGTATATTATAACATACCACTCAGTCTAACTTCGAAACAAAAACGAAAACAACTCATCATAATCTCACAAACACTTTCATTTGGTAGAAATTCACCTTCAGGAGACATCATTAAGCAGTATAAAACCTGTAAGGTTTTCATTAATACTATAGCATCACTAGTTTTTTCAGTTCCCAAAAATCTAGTGTGAGTAATTGCATCTGCAATATTTTCTACAGTTGTCAATAATTTTGACTCAGGAACACCTAAAAAATGTATATTATTATTAAATTAAGTTTAATAAATCATGTTGTGCAGTTCTAAATTACATTTTTTTATTAGTCCATAATTTATAAACTTATAAATTGACATCAATGCTAAACTTGTTACTGGGCCAGTAATCTCTTCACATCGTATGACATCCAAAAATGGTTCTAAACACAAAATTCCAACTATAATCATCCAAAAAACTAAATACTTATTAAGGTACAATCAATATAATATGAAAACAGTTTGAACAGGATTTTTTTTCCATTTTAACCAGGTTACAAAACAATTAATTATGTATTTAGTATATAGGTTACCCATAACATGATCAAAATTAAGGGACATTAAATCTTCCACTTGATTAATAGCATCTCTTAATTTGAATAATCTTTTACATGGAGAATATCTTTCTTCATCCTGCAGAATAAATACAAATTTATTAAAATTATGTTTGAACTATTTTTTCTTGAAAATATTAACATTAAACACTCAGGTAGGTAATAGCAATCAATTTTTGATTTTTGGCTATGAATTTGTGTGTATATTATAATGCTAAGGGGTGAGATAAAAAATATTTTAAGCATCAAAATAATTTTATTTAGCGATAAATGAAACAAACAACATTGACTACCTATTGATTCATGGTTGACATTATTTAAGTACTTTTAAAAATTAAAACTAAATCAATGTCTTATTTAAATAATAAAATAGTAGGTACCTATATGGCATATTACGAACACAAAATATTAATATATGATTTCAAATTAAATGAAGGAAATTTAACGCTTCAAATTGTTAGCATAGAAAGAATATTAATAAGTAACAACATGTACCTATAACAAAACTATAGATTTTTGCTAAATGACACACTACTATACTAGTTAGCGGTAAATCAAGTAATCAATATTTCAACACGTACATATGGTCAGAAAATACTATACACTAAAATATATATATCCATAACAGCAAATCCACAAAGTATTGGTATTAACTACCTACGGAATATGTATTTATTGAAAATTTTAAGTTATAATTTATAACCAATGGTATTTGGCAGAAAATGTTTCAATTAAAGAATGTACCTAATGTTATTAGGCAACAGATTGTACGTATATGAAACTGGGTAAAATTTTAAATCTAAGAATAAATTATTTTAAACAGAATATTTTGAATATTTTGTTGATTATTTACTTGATATGAATTGTGATCTCTTTTTAACGCCGATATTAAAGTTGACAGCTCTCCCTGCACAACATACAATCCATTGGCCGCATACATCTTAAAATTTATAAAGTACACATTTACTAATTATTTCTTGAAATCCCACATGTGTGCATTTACTTTTGAACTATTTGAATGGTCACTTTTCACTGTTGAAACAACATTTTAATGTAATACATGATATAAATTGGACAAATAGTATGCGATCATGATGCCTTAACAGCTATCGATTAATTAACGAACAGTTAATACTTTACGAGTACAATAACATTGTATTGCACTAATTAAATTTTAGATTAGCAATTGACAATAATTTGGCTAAGTAATCCTACTGAACAGTATACAGTAAATCCATTCGACGTAGTCATAAAAATTATTAACTAAAACCATTTTTGAATTGATAACACGTCGAACATGATAACACGTACTGTTTCGTCAGTCGCGCAGATATCAGTCGTGTTTTTTTACCTTCGTATCACGAATTAAGAAATTTTTCCGAAGCAGGTCGTTTTTTCGATAGAACTACTTGGAAAACGGCGAGAGCCGAATGCAAAACTGACTTGCAGCTTTTAAAATTTGAAATTAATTTTAAACCGTAATAATGGTAGATAAACTCGGTATGCTGTATACATAGATCTATAAATGAATTAATGAACAGCGCCGCCCAGCACACCGCACCCTGCTTGTTCATGGGGACATACCTATACCTAACACATAATAGCTTTTTCTCTCTTGGCTCCAGTGGCGTATTTAGGCCGGGGCCTCCAATGTACGTCCAAGTTGGGGGAGGGACCCGGGACCTTAACCATTCCATTAAAAAAAAATACTACATTTTTTTTTATTCAAAATACTTCGATTTGAAACATATGTACAGCGACAGCGTTTATTATCTTGTATTGTATGAACGTCATTGGTTTTTCGAACGGGCGGCTATATAGCTATACAAATAAATTATTATCATAACTTGTTATGTTAATAACTAGTTAATATTCTAAGAATATTACCTACCTATCCCTAATTAAAGCAGCCACGACTATCATGTAGACTTCGGCACTTCGCAGCTCTATGCCTTGTTGATGAAAATATTATGATTTGTACCTACGTCGTAGGTCGTCGTCGAGTCCTTACAATCCTCTACATAATTATTTTTAGTTCCTAGAATCACTATTTACTATTTAGGGTCGAAATAAACGATCAGGTCGCCGTTTTCCTCCAGGTCTGCGAACTGGGCGTACCGCCAACTGATCGGCCGGCATATAAAACTCCACTGTCTTTTTACCACAGACTACAACTATAATATAAAAACCTTACATCAACATACGGTCTTCAATTTAGATTGTTTATCAATATTTTTATTACAATTGAATTCCTGAGTAAAGATTGGGGCCTCTGTCTCTTATGGGCCTAGGGCCGCTGAGTTTCTCTCTATACGCCACTGGTCTGTCATCACTTTTTGGGGCAGTTGAAATGCTTCGATTTTCTTCGACTGCATCTTTTCTGGTAGGAAAAGTGAACCTAGTTGGTACCTTTGGGGTATCAAAAGTAAAAAATGCCCAATAATTTTGAAAAGTGGCAGGTAATACAAACAAAATATAAAGGAAAAACGTTTATATTTACTCGAAATTGATTTTCGACAACATACCGATCTTAGTTTTTTGTAAAATTATAAAAATAATACCGTAGAAAACTGACATGAAATTTTCAGTGAATGTTTTACATCCGCATTTTCTATACAACATAAATTTTTCAATATTTTGACTCGTGTTAAACTATTTAATATGAAATTATATATATATGACATTTTCAATTTTCAATTAGTTTTTTTAAAACTATTGTCGATAAAAAAATTTTTAGCTTGGTCAAAAAACTTGAAAATGTAATTCAAGGTTCCTCGTAAGTTGTTTTAAGTGGAAATTTAAAGGAAAGTTGAGTGTAAATCCACAATAATTGTTTATAAGCTTTTGAATTTGGAACTTTAACAAAGTTAGTAAGAATCACAAAAATTTTCAAATTATTTTGAATTGATAAGTTAATTTGAGAAATTAATAAAAACGTTTCTTTTTATATATCTAAGATTTTAAAATTTAACAAAATAAGATTCCTTATAAGTTTGTCTACCTTTATCGAAAAAACAAAAGGCCAACCAGAAAGTCAAATTAAATTTTTATAAGCATTTACAATTTTTAGAACACTGGATATTCATTCGATTTCTCATGTAGCGATTTTCTTATTTTGTTGTAATTCGAAAACTAATAACTTTACTGCATATAATTTAAATTCATACCATTTGTTTATTTAATGAATACACATAATACAATTTTCAAATGATTTTGACTCGTTTTGAGCGGTTTGTGTGAATTTTTAGTTTTTCTATGAATTCCAATAAAATGTTATTCGTTGGTTCGAAAAGCTTTACAATTTAATACAATGGTCCAAATATATTGTAACAATACTAGTTGAAAAATATTAAAAATGCCTAGGCACCATTTTTTTTATAAGTATTTAAATTTTGAATTTTCACAAAATGTACAAATTATATTGTAGTTAAAGATGTTTAAAACGATCAAATTTTATAACTAAAGATTGAAAATTTAAAACAAAGTTCTGCGTAAGTAGTTCATTCTGTAACCAAAATATCTACCAAAAATATAACACAAACACTTCTTCTTCTTCTTCTTCTTCTTCTTTGGCTTTTTACAGGCCTTTTAGGTCCATTGCCGCAACAACATACTGTCTCCATTCTTCTCTGTTTTGTGCCGTTTCTTCGGCATTCCTTATTCCCAACATCTTTAGGTCTTCTTTTATTCTATCAACCCATCTCTGTCTAGGACGTCCTCTGGGCCTCTTTGCGTTTGGTTTCCATGCGGTTATTTGTCCGATTAGTCCTTTTGATCTCCATACATGCCCAGCCCATCCTATTCGTGCGCTTTTCAAGATCCCAGTAATATTGGGTTCGTTATATAATTCCTCTAAATTTTTATTGCTACGTATTTCATATTCTCCTTCATTGTTTTTGTTTGGGCCAAATATCTTTCTCAATATCTTTCTCTCAAATACTTCTAACTTTTTTTCATCTGACTTTGTCGTCGCCCAAGTACTGCTTGCATACAAAGCTATTGGTCTGACTAGAACTTTATATAGTGTTACTTTGGATTTCCTTGATAATAGTTTTGATTTGAACAATGGTAATAGTCCATAGTAGCACCTGTTTGCTGCGATGAGCCGTCTTTTCACTTCTTCGTGGCTATTAGCATCCTCATTAATATCTGCACCTAAGTATTTAAAATTTCCTACCCTTTCAAATGTGTACTCATTCACTTTCAAGGAATCCGATCTGTGGTTTTGTCTAGATACTATCATGATTCGGTTTTGTAGGTTTTGTTGCTGTTCACGACGACATGTTGGATGGTAGAGGTAGATCACACTGACCGACACGGATATGCTGATATGCTATATGGTTGTTTTGCGCGTCCGGAAGTAAATTTCTTTTCGGCTATAAATACCTTTTTCGACCATACACCTTTTTTCTGGTGACATATAAGAAATCCACACGCCCTACACTTTTTTCCGTTTTAAGTATAGATACGCGCCGACTTTTTGCAGAACTCAATATAAAAAGATAACTAAATATATTGATATTTAAATAAATAACAATTTTCTAATATCAATACCTATAAAATGTTAAAATTAAAAAAATTGTTGGACTCCTCCCTCAGAAAAAAGTTGAAAATATGCCACTGAATATAGGTATATAGATGGACACTTTTTGTTTACGACAATGGTTTTATCGGGGATGTCCGATTTCTATGTACATTTTATTTAATTGTCTATAATGATAAACATGATAATTTATAATATTATAGTAATTAATAATAATACCGCCGCGGATATTGTACAATATATTGTAAATATTGTAAATATTGTTTATATATTTTAAATATATTAAATATTTAATATATTTTAATATTGTTCACGTCACTTGTGTGTCATACTACCTATATTACTGCAGTGACGTAGTTTCAGTTTTTAAAAAGTGGGGGAGGGGCACAAACAGTTTGACAAGCCCTTTTAACTTGAAAAAATTCTCAAAAAGCACAAATTTGTTACTTTTCCTTCATACAACACACACATATACACACAAATATACATACCGACTTTCATGCACATACCCACATGCGTCTAAATTTAAATATATTCCTGCTATTAATTAGAAATTGTCAATTTAAGTAATTTATTTTCAAAATATTTTTAACGACCGAGCACCGAATGGTCCGCGTTTAAAATTAAACTGAAACGCTCGAAACGGACAAATAAATATATTTTGCATTTTTGTTATTTGTTACTTAATGACATGTACCTGCGAGTTTGTGTGCGTTGTTCATATACCCCCAAACTCACATTACTAACCATTTACATTCAAAAATACCCTAAAAAATACACTTGTACGCTATTACATACTCACAAGATCGTGCGACGCCAGATGTGAATTAAGTTGCCAATAATTTGCTCCTTAACAATATAGCTGGCACCTGGATCAAAAATTAATCAAACACTTGTTTATCGCATTTTAAAAACACGGTTTATACAAAACATCAACATGCTGATCAGCCATATAAATTTTTTTTCCAGTAAAAGTTGTATCACCTGAAAAGTATTAAGATAAGTGGCTAACACTGCAGAGCACTGGACAGTGGACGGACATAGCTATAATATTATGTATTTGGAGCTGTATGTAGGTATTTGGATTTCCCATAATATCGTAATGGACCATAAACAGTTTACTGTAGGAAAAAAAATAATAGTAATAATTCAGCTACGAATAGACGAAAACCGACATCGAATTGTCCATAATGCACACATGATAAATGTAGTAAAATTGTAATAACGTTGAAGCACATTATGACCACGACGCGCGACGGCACAGTATTTTTATTGAACAGGGATTACAATATTAAATAGAAACAAATTAAGAATCGGAGGATAAAAAAAAGAGTATTCAATAAAATAGTGTACGGATATAGTAAAAAAACCAATAGTGTATTTAAAAAAGTATTTGAATACCTGTACACAAATATACTTTACAACACTGCACATTATTACCTATATAAATGTTATATTCGAGGAATTTAGGGGAGAGCCTGTTTATAATACCCATAGTAAATAATTGTTAAGTAAATGAAGCCGAGTAACATAATATTCCATAATTTATAATCTATATAACATATTAATATCGTATGTAATATAGGACGCGCAATGTGCTGCAAAATGCATAAATGCAAAATTTTTAATTTTACACACATTCAACATTGTCAATAATATTGTCATCATAAAGATAAAATGTTTATATTTTAGTTGAATACAATTATAAAAATCATGAATAAATAAAGAACTTAAGAAACGAGCACCACATAACTCAATACCTAGCGCATTCTTTACCGCTGATATTATGGTATTTTAGTGATATTTCTTAAGATAGGTATTTATTTTGTGATATATACATAAATATCTACCATACTCTGCGTGTTGCAATATGCATTGTTTAACGTGTATAATTTTTTGCTCCAAAAAATACATTTACAACATTTACCTACGATTTGCGAAAACTCTGAAAACACTTTCCGTGGTTTTTTTGCGAAATCAAAATAAATTCGTGAACCGTTTTATTTGAAACCGATATTAACTTATGCTGTTTTCATAAAATATGTGTTAAGTTTACAATGTATTATTATATAAAATAAAAAATGTAAAAAAAAAGAAAATGATTAATGTCTCAAAAATGTCAAAAAAGGTCGTTGATAGAATTCCGTATAGAACAACACCAGGACAAAGAGTATGTCTGAGGGTATAAAGGATGTGTGAACAGATTTATTCTGTAACCTATAACTAAAATGATTATTAGATAAAATTACAAAATGTAGGTACTTATTTATTAATGATAATTGATTAGAATATATTAAAACCATCGATTCGAAATTGAGAATTTATAAAAAAAAAAAACACTAAGACTATATTCTAAATAAATTGAATTGTTATCACTTAACACTAGAATGTATTGCAATTACTGATTTATAATTAAACTGTATTATGTCCTATGGATCCGATATCTAACGCTACACGAAAGACACAAGCAAAGGAATTTCTTCAGTCCCTTGTTCCTATGAAAAAAAACTGGTTCCTCACCTTAGTTTACTTTAATATTTCTATCAAACATCTTGAATATTTTAAATTTAAGCACCTACAATAAATTAATATGTACGAAATATTATTTCAAATATTTCTCAAATAGTAAAAAATTGTATAGTATAATAGATAATACATTTACTAAAATGTGAATAAAAAATTGGTAGTTTCGTCTATTAGATTCAAAAAATGACGAGTAAACGAAATTTTTCTGTCCCTAAAAAATAGGGAATCGTTCCTTACCAACACATCTGTACATTCTCGGTTTAAACATCATTTATATCTGTGGCCTGTGGGAATACCGAATAGCAAATTTAAATATTGTTGTAATCTACATGAAAATTATTTTAATACCGTTCATAATAATCATTAATATTCGTGTAATTTATTGTTGCGATAATTCACGAGACGGTCAGGTACGAATGTACGATGGAAACAAAATGAAATATCGTCGATTCCTGCGCACAATATCAGCACCGAATTGCCACCGATTAAAATTAAAAGAAAAATAATTTTTATATATTTCTGTGATACCTATCAGTGACTATTCGGTTCGCCTCACGACTCGACCAATGAAAAGCTTCGAGTCGGATACGTTTACGGTGGGTAAGGTGAAGGGGCATGGCTATCATTAAATTTCCATCGTACCATTGTATTTCATATCAACTATCATCATTGTTAAATATCGTAATTATTGCAATATTATACTGTTATAGTGTTAGGTTATTACGTAATAATTAATAATAATTCTTATAAATATAAATTATAATTATTTGGCATTCGCTATTCGCACTCGTCAGGCGTCGACCTCAAGAGTTTTTCAATAAGAAAATTACTCCGTTTCTCGTAATCCATAAGTAAGTATGTATGTCATTATTTCATGTTACATAATAAAATTATATTAAGCTGTTTGCATGCAATCGTTTGATCTCTAAGTATTTTTCGTATTGTGTTCATTGGAATTTCGATCGTTCAACGGTATTCGGTATAGCTGTTTTAGTCATTGAAAAAATTCTCATTTGGTAGATACGTAATAAACGGTTTATAGCTGTGTTTGAAAATATAAGTTTGTATGCATTGTCATTCATCAAGCTTAAGAATAATTTAAGCAATCTCCTGGCCTAAGTATGAGTTGGCGGCTTAGAGTGTATCGGACGAGTATTAAAGTACGTCCAGCCCTTGTGCTTACTAGCTGTTTTGTTGACGCAACAAATTTACGGTATAATACACAAGTGCACGATTAGTTACAAAGAATCAAATTAACGTTTTATCTGTTCACATATTATTATAATTTGTTCTGACTCGCCCATCAAATTTGAAGGCGAATCACAGGTTCACGAATCACTTATTAACCGTTTTATAGCTGCCACTGGAAAAATGTTATTATTTTTTAATGTGCACGAACAAGTGATAAATACATTTTATGACACTAGTTTTATTTACTGTTAGTATGCTAATAGGTTATAAATATTAGTATTTATATCATAGTTATATTTCATTTTTGTATTTACTTGAGTGAAAACCAAATCCGCATGTGTTATTTCCGTCTTCATTACTCATAAAATGGTAAATTTAATTTTCAGAAGAATTATTATTTATTAAATTTAAATTCACTTCTATGTTATTTTTGATATTTTAATTTTGAAGCAGGTTATGATAATTTTAAAATCTACAAAAATGTACTGTCTTAAAATTCTTATTATTTTCTACTTCATTAAAATATCAACTAAAGCCTCTGAGTTCAACTAGATGATAATTTTGCATTTAAATTTTATAATAAGTCAATTTACTCTCATTTTACTTTGTTGTGATCTGTTAGACGGAGATAACTCTTGTGAGTGTAGTGTTCTATTAATATTTTCAATATAATAAAATAAATCAATGCCGCAACAGATAGATAAATTTGTTAATATATGTGTCACTTAATTACAATATTATAACATAGTACAAATTTAAATAAAAAATTATCTCAGACTTGGAGTTACTATTTTAGTATTGAATTATTAGCAATGTCTTATGAGTTTCTTCTTTCTCCATCAACAAACCTCATCACGATCTGAGTTAAATCAGAATATAATTGATGATATGTTGGTGGAATTAGAGGTAGCAGATCTATTAATTTTTTTTTTAATTGACATTACATGGCCTCTAATAGTATTTTATTTTACTTATACTATTTCCCCTACAAAGAAAATTTAATGTTGTAAATAGCTCATTTGCTGCAAGAGTCAAGTTGATAATTCAAAACACCTCTCTCTGTTTTTTTATATTTGCACTTAAGAAACCGGTGCCATTTAAACAGTTCTGTTTCAGTGTTTAATTTATGTATCATGAAATGTATGTAAATGAAAAAAATCAAAATTCAGTCATTTCTATTTCTTGAAACTTGTTAGCATTTCGTGTTCCTTTAACAAGTTGATACTGGTTGTTTGGATGATAAATAACAGTATTTGATTTTTCAAATATTATTGATTTATGTCACGTTCTCACGTATGCATACTTAACTACTTAAAATGTATATTTAATCACTATTATGATGGGTATTTGGCTTTTATGAGCATTGCTGATGCATGTGTTTTAGTTTTTCTGAATAAAAATTACTTCCTCATGCAGTCTTGTCGCATATTATAATTTTATGATTTTCTAATACATTTATCATAGGATTGTGTAGAAAAAGTATGGAGATATTACTGTAAATGAAATAAATACTATTGTGTTCAATGATAACCTTATCATAGTCGTAGTCTTTGTTGTTGAGTATCCACGGGAGTATCCATTTTTTTATCGGACTAAGTACTAATATTCATTTAAAATTAATTTCAATAAAATAAATAAACCAAAATTACTGAATTCAAAAATATAGTGTTATCACTCTGTAAAAATATCTAAACAACAATATTAAAAACATATATAAGTACCATAAAGTGATTATAAAATCGTAACTTGATTTTGGTACTTTTTCAAGAATATATGCTTATAAAATAGTATTTACATTATTAGACATAAGATAGCAAGTTTTACTATACAATAATTCAACTATTCAAGTATACTACTCAGGGGCGAATGCAGGGGGGGGGTTACCAAATAGCAGTTACAAAAAATAAATTATCTGATCTACAAATGTATTACTAATAAAATTTCAAAAAATTTCAAATAAATTATTAGTTATTAAAAAGTGTCCCTTCTCCTGTGGTTTGTAAATCAATGTATACAGTAAAATTACCATTAAAATGTATAAGTATGACAGTATGTTAATTTATTAATAACTGATCGACATCGGTGGCTGCCAATTCGATGATGTGCTTAATGTAGACAGACGAGTGTAATTACCGTCTACGAGAAATTCGCAAAGACCCGTCTTATCTAGAATCTAGATAATTTTAGAAATTGTATCATTGTTCAATAATCAATATAACATATACCACACTGCCAACGGACGTCAAACACGACATATATCGCATTCTCGCTGTACCTACCGCTATTCACTAAGGTTTTGATTGTCGACTGTCGTATTATTTATAATTTAAATTGAATTGACAAATTTTAATAATCAATTATCAATCTATGATAATATATTGATATGTAATATGTATAATATGTATAATGTGTATAGTATAAGTGCCTAAAGCCCCAAAACAAATAGTTAAAGTATAATACAGTATGAATAATTATTAATTTATTAATGAATACTTACTTTAAATCTTTTCAAACCCCCCCCCAATTTTTTTTCCTGCGTTCGTCCCTGATACTACTACTATACCACAGCACTTATAGGATAACTGTACATCTTACCGTACAATAAGATTAGAAAAATAAATTATTCTATGTATAAGTCATTAGTACCAAGCATTAAAGAAATTTTTTTGTAATTATTTTGTTAATGTTATTTTTTATTAAATATCAACATCAATTTAAGTACAATTATTTTTTCAATCTATGCTAATAAAAACAGCTAACTTAATATATTAGTTATTTGACCATTATTATTGGCATCCACGGAGATTATTTTATGGACAGGAGCATGTTAGTATAATTTATGAAAAAAACATTTTCACGTCTCATTGCAATGCCTTTCCTCCTGTTGCCAAAGGGGTGAGTAGTGAGTTATAGTTATTACTTTATTAGATAAAATATTTTATGTTGTTCTTAAATCACATAATTAAAATAAAACTTGATTATAAGTTGTTGACACTTCTAACTCGACAACTTACATGTTGTCTGTATTTAACATTTGAAAAATATTTTTGTTAACTTATTCAGCATTCGAAATGTGATTTGTAAATAGGGCCAACTAGGTCAACAATTTTAATTTAAAATTTACCTGTTTATTAACTAAGTTGATGTGTTGACAGACAAATTACTTTGAAAACATATTGATTGCATTTTCCACTGCACTTTTGTGAATACGCATAAAACGATTCAATATATAACTAATTTCGACTAATGGGTTCACTTTCCAGCAGAAGAACGCCCTCACCAGCTCAAGTGATGGCTGCTACACAGTTTGTTAAGGACGCTGTTGCACACGATCCTATTGTTATATTCTCCAAATCAGATTGTGGCTACTGTCAGATGGCCAAAGAAGTAGGAGTTTTTAAAATCTACTCATAGTTTAAGGATTAATAACAATTTATTTTAATTTTAAAATGTGCTAGTGTTTTGATAAGCTGAAAGCCACTTACAAGTCCATTGATTTAGACAAGAGAGAAGATATGGATGATATTCAAGATGCTTTAGAAGGAATAACCGGCGCTCGTTCGGTAAATTTATTGACATTTATCAATTTATGAAAATGGCACACGATTCACTATAATATTTATTATTAATCTAGGTTCCGCGAGTGTTTGTGAATGGTGTATTTATTGGGGGTGGCTCTGACGTAAGAAAGATGTCCCAAAATGGCAAGTTGGAAGAGCTCCTAAAAAAATAATTATATACAACTAAGATTAACATACTTAAATTAGGAACGACATTTTAGCATTAAAAAAAAAAAATGTATACTGCTTTCCAAGAACAATTGTTTTATTTCAAAAAGATTCATAATAAAAAAAATTACTTAAATATTATTTGTACTGGTTTTTTAAATTTTAATAAATATTGTCAAGTGTAAAAAAAATATTAACTTATTGTATTAGTGATAATAGTTTAATAATTGTTAAAAAAAAAAACATGAATTACTGGGTTATTGAATGCTTATATCTGGACATTCACCATCATTTGGGGGAGCGACATCATTATGAATGGCAGCCAACATCGATTCGATATCCAAATGGTCAGTTCCAGTCTCATTTCCTCTAATATCTTCATTTGTACCGGGGATTTCATGGTTTTCTTGCAAAAGTTCAGCCTGATCGGTTGTGTTTTCAGAAATATTCTGAGTCTCTTGAACAGCGGGAACTTCCGAGTTTTCATTTGGGACATGATCATTTAACAACATTTCAAAGTCCGTGTCAGTATTGTTCATATCACCTTTGCCATCCAATAAATGTCCTTCATCGTCATTTGTTACTGTGGCCGTTTGATTTTCAACAGAATTCTGTACATCATGCGGTTGGAATACAGCAACTTCCTCTAAAGTAACTTCAGTTTCTTTCTCCTAAAAAAAATTATTTATGAAGGCATAATTACATAATATTTGGCAATTACAATGAATTATACCTCTGCCACCGGTTGCTGCTGGTTGTGATCCTTATGAATATGCTCCAGGCAATCCACTCTTGTATCATAAGAAGCAGCGCATACTTGACATCTGTACAAACGCTTTTTTTGTTGCTGCGGCTGTTTGTATGGTTGTTGTTGGGGTTGCTGTTGTTTGTTTTGTATACCCATCAATTGTTGAGGTTGATTTTGAATTTGTTGCTGCTGAGGTTGTTGCTGTGAACATGCAAACAAAACAAATTTAAGGACAATAGCAACCATAAAATTTGCAATTAAACTGATTTATAAATATAGTGTCTAATTCACAAATATACAGGTAAAAATTGCAATCAGGAGTCATTAACAATGAAAACATAGATATAGAACTGTGTAAATGTGATTTGAAGTGTGTGAAAAAAAGTTCACCAGGTAACTGTGGTAGATCTGCCATATAATATGCATGTTAAAACACTTCATGATGAAATAACCACACGTATATATACAAGCATTTCTTTATTTTGAATTAGCTTCTGCTTCTCAGGGAATATTGTTTTCAAATTTATTTATGGTTTTTTGCCTGCTAGTATCATAAAATAATATGGGTACCTAGTGATTATATAGCTATTAATTCCAAGGTAGTATGTGATACATATAATGACCTTTTTTTAAATATTTGCGGAAGTCTTGAGTGGTCCATTTTGACAATTAAAGCATTCCTAATATTATGCATTACCGCCAAGCTTACCACATCAACCAGACCGCCACAAAATAAAAATAAATATAAGTGGAGGGACGAGTGTCACTTCTCTAATGTTCTATGGTATTACATTTAATAATGTAAAATAAAAAATATATGAATATAGAACAGGTACAATTAAAGTAATGTGCCAAAATTATTAAAAAATGTTCATACAATTATTTCATTACATTAAAAAAAAAAAATGACTTATCAATACACATAGTGTATATCACTTAAGACAATGTATTTTGCATGTTATTAGACCAGCACCGCAAGTATTATAGATAATGGTCTTGACAGGTCACATACTAAAATTGATTTTCACTCGGTAGGTCATACATTAAACGCATAATGTTTTGAGCAGTACAACTTTATAATATACCTCTGTATTTATAGTAAAATTGCCAAAATTCCATAATGGATAGGAAAGAAGATGCTATCAAAATAATAAAAACATAATATAATAACATATATAATATGACACAGGTTAAGTTTTTCTCTCTGCATTGTGGAATTTTCGTATTTATACTATAAATACAGAAGGAGTATTGGTGTACATTCCTAAGACAAAAACAACACATGCAGGTGGAGTGTTCTCTCAAGTGTATTTGTTCAATTCTTATAGAAATACAGAATTGCTTTTAAGATCCTTATAAAAAGCGAGTATATAAATTTGTTATCCATTAACTGTACCTACAATTAATATATTTTATTACCTGAGTTACAGTTCTTGTCGCAGTTTGGTTTGTTTTTTCATTTTTTTTCATATGAGAACGCATATGGAAACTGAAATTTAAATACAAATAAAATAAATTAAGGATTTGTATTGGAAAAATATTATTCAAGAACATACCGAACATGACCAAGGTCTTTAGACTGAAATGAACAAAAACCGCACTTGTAAATTTTCATTTTGGAAGAATCTTGTCTTATTTTTGATGAAGCACTGCTCGAAGCACCAGCACTAGTGGAAGGTTCTCTAACTGTCAAACCACTAGGAACTTTTCTCTGACCTACTTCCAATTCTTCAGTTCTTATATTCCCATTGACAACCTAGGTAAGACAAAAGAAAAATAATTAATAGTTAAATATTGTGTACAGATATAAGCACAAAATAAATGTATACTTCAATAGACTTAATAGGCTGATCAGCAGGCAATAATCCATATTTTTTCTGTATATACGATAACATTGCATTTTTAACAAGTTTCAAATCATTTTCCAGCTTGTCCATATGAATTAAAAGTGAAGTGCATCTCTTGCACATGTGATCGGCGGGAGTAACAATAACAACAAATTCCTCCCCCACAAGTTCACAAATCTTATCTGGGTATGAAGCATTACTGTGTGGTGCAATGCTTGAACACACACGTGTTCGTTCCCCAAACAATTTTGAATTACAAATGAAACAAACTGCCATCGTATCTAAAAAAACATTTTTTATTGAAAATTAGGAATAGTTAGCAAACCTAGTGCTTCAAATTTTAGTCAATAAATCATTTTTTTCTCAAGCATGTTAATTGAAAATATGACTTAAATTTGATGATTAACACAGTAATCGGAGCGACATTTAAATTTTTACATGTGGTTATTTTGTGTAACTTCTTCTTCAAAATAGTACACTTAGTTCAGATTTTCTACTACAGAAAAATTAATTTTTGTTCATTGTTATACAAGACTTAAGAGGATGTTAGCGCACAATTGGTTTTTTCTCTCTAGCCTATGCATGATATGGACAAACTGTGTTTACGCAGAATCATTTTTTCTATGTTTGTAAATAATCTTAGAGTAAAATCACCTATTACAAAAAATATAGAGAATAATATTTTTGAGGGAATGACATATTGATTTTATATTTTATTGGTATTTGACAAAATAAACAAATAAAATGTTGTACATTTAAATGATGTTTAAATTGTTTTGAGACAAAAATGATTCTGCGTAATTTCGTTTTGTCTATGTTGAGCGTGGACAAAAAAGAGAAAACAAATAGTGCACTAACATCCTCCTAGCATTTTTGATACTAATAATGAACACATTTCAACCAAATAGCAGTATGCAAAGTAAAATACTACAGTATGTTTCACATCAAATGCAACTTGATCATCCTGCATTAGGTGTCTGAATTTACTCAAATCAGTTTCATAAATGAAGGATGTAAACAAGAAAAGTGAGTTTTTCAAATTTCCCACCTTTTTAACACGCTCTAAAGGGAACTCACGAGAAAAAAGCTTCCTCCTAATGCGCTACAATGAAGTCACATTCGATGTGAAATATAAAATAACAAAAATTGTAGTTTTAATTATAATGTTTTTGATATTAAGTTAGGAGGGAGGAAGGAGGTTAAGTCAAGACATAGCGATGGTCTAGTTTTAACTTAATTACATGAACATAATCCTTACAGCGAGGCATTCATAATTTTACAGAAAAAAATAAATGCCAAATATTCCTATAAAAAGGCTTCTGTAAACATAGTTTATGTTAATACACCTAGATAGAATACACAATTAATCATAGGAATCATTGGCCAATTACATAAGGAGCAGAAAAGATGCTACGAAAGATTGCACTAGAGAACTTAATATTAAATTATTATTATGCCAAATTACATTATATACAATAATAATTATAAACTACAAATAGTGTATAGGTATGTAAACAAGTATTATTCATGATATAAAATAACACATCTACCAAACAAAATATAAGAAAACAACAATTATTTTATTAGGTTAACCATAATTTTTATTAGAATTTACAAAATGGCGAAATAGATGAACTAGGTTTTAGTGTAGGGATGAGCTGTACCGATCAATTTAAATTGGAACCTATTTTATCCGAGCAGCGGTGAAGCATAGAAAAACTAGGTGGATACGGAAATCTTTAGTAGGTGTAACTATTCTAACAATTTAAGACTCAATAATGAAAAGCTAACAAGGTTCAGTTGCGACAACACGCAACAGGTAGTCCTGACAGACTACAAAAATTTTATCGATTAGCAAGAGAGATGTCTCAAACAAACGTAACGAAACATTTTCTAGAATCCAGCGCACGAGGGTAGGTATAAAACGACGAATAGGAATGGCGTTACGTGCCGGCGTTTCGAAATTTGTTGGATTTCCGGATTAACGGAAAATTATGAAGTGGACATTTGACTAACACAAAAATCAGAACTAACGATTAGTACCGCGGTACGTTTTGAGTCTCGTTTTCTGGCATGACAATAGGATTAGTAATCCACTTGAATACGACTATCTATAACAAAAATCGAGTGTTCTTGAACCCGGTACCGAGACTAACGATTAAATCAATACTTTGGGCGTGAGAAGATTACTACCGGTCGAATCGAACGAACTCGCAAACGCGTGTGTGGGAGACAGCGTCGGTCATATACGACAAAAGGACGCAAGTAAAATATGATAAAATGTTGGTTCAAAAACACGTTGGACAGTGGGTTTGGGTCTGAACAATAAATTTAAATGTGAAATGGAGTTAGGATGACGAATAGTAAAAAATTAGAAATAATTTCATTACTCACCTTTGTGAACGTCACCACGCACGAGCCGAGAAAAAAGTAAAATGACTCGAAAATGGACGCGACGAGCCGACGACGACGACGCCGATCTTTAAGTTACGCCGACCGCAGCGCCGGGTAAACGTAAACCGTCGACGGCGGGTAAACTGCCGCCAAAGCCGGTCGCTAGACGCCGGTCGCCGGTACTCGGTAACCGGTAGAGACGGTAAGGGACGACGGAGTGCCCGGCGCAACAGCCAACTGCCGACGGCAAAAACGAACGGACGACGGTCGATGGGCGGAATCGATATCGGACAATCTTCCACAATCCGCCGCGCTCGGTCGCCGGGAACCGGGTATGCGGTTGTTTGGCAAACAAAGCGTCGTCTCGTCGTACGTCGTGAGCGCGCAGCGAGTGCCGCCAACAGAACAACGACGTCCGTATCGGCAATTAATGAACGCACTGCGTTCTTCTGTTATCACTCGGGTTATTGATGCTACTATCAATTCCGTAGATCGTAGAACGTAAATGTTGAAATCAATGGCGAGTGTCTGACACGCTGACTGATTCACATTTCACATGCTCGCGCTCACGGTCTCGAACCAAGTTAAGTGCGAATAGTGAAATTTCGATAAACCTCCCAGAAATGGACTACGCGCCGACCTCCGTACCGGCAACGGTGCTCAAAATGTGAGTATTCGGTTTTCCTTGTTTCTTGAAACTAACGGTAGACCGGCACGGTTATTAATGGTTTTGTTTGCTATTGTGTTCTTATAGATTATGTTGCCAGTGTGGTGTGCCCATGGAGCCAAATCCGGCCAATATGTGTGTTTCTTGCCTTCGTATACATGTGGATATCACTCAAGACATACCCAAACAAGGAATTTTGCAATTTTGTCGCAACTGTGAGCGATATCTACAACCACCGTTCGAGTGGATATCCTGTGCGCTTGAATCTAAGGAACTGTTAGGGCTATGCTTGCGTAAACTGAAAGCATTGAATAAAGTGAAACTAGTGGATGCTGGATTTATTTGGACCGAACCTCATTCCAAACGTATCAAGGTTTGAATACATTATTGAAATAATAGGTAATTTAAAAAAAGCTCATAAACTTAAAATTAAACCTTAGGTAAAACTTACTGTACATGGTGAAGTGATGAGTGGCATGACATTACAACAAGTGTTTGTGGTTGAATTTACTGTTGCAAATCAAATGTGTGATGATTGTCATAGGTCTGAAGCTCAGGATTACTGGCGTGCTTTAGTAAGTATATTCTGAAATTAACACAAATGAAATTTGTTAGTTAGAACTGGGTATGTAAGGTATTGTTATTGATAATTCTATTATTAAATACAACATCTCGGTGTATCTCTTATAATGATTGTTAACTACATTATATTAATATTATTAATTCATCATTAAAAGTAATTACATTTATGATCACAGGTACAAGTTAGACAAAAATCAGATAACAAGAAAACATTTTATTACTTAGAACAGTTAATGTTAAAACACAAAGCACATAAAAATACATTGTCTATAAAACCAGAATCAAGTAAAAAAATCTTTTTTTATTACTTCTAAATATCAAAGAATATATATGGTATTAATTAATATTATCTATTTTAGATGGTTTGGATTTTTTTTACTCAACTGAGTCACAAGCTCGTAAGCTTGTGGATTTCATGACTGCTGTGTTGCCTTGCCGATATCAGCATTCTAAAAAGTTGTTATCGCATGATATTCATAGTAATACTTATAATTACAAATTCACATACAGGTATTTTTATAGCTATCAAAGACCAATAAAAGATATGTAGTACTGGTGTAAAATCTTATTCGATGTAGTAGAAAAAAAATGTTTTCATATTTCACTGAATATAATTTTTTGTAATCGTATGTTTCATTGTTAATTTTAAATTACCAATCTGCTAATCTAAATTTTTTTCAAAATTTAATCCTTATTAATTATTATACCTATCTAAAGTAAAAAACTTAAATTGATAATAAAGTAATAAGTACAATATTCAAAATGAAGTATTGGTTAGTTGTTAGATTTCATTAAGAAATGTTTCAGTACCATGACTTAACAGTGAAATGAACTTTTATATAATAGCCAATATATATGGTGCTAGATACTAGATAAAACTTATTGTTTAGAGTACAAGATTTTTGTTTCCTATCTTAAATAACTGCTGAAAAACAATTTTCATTTAAAAATAATGGTTCACTAAAGAATTTTAAGTGATATTTAACAACCTTGGAGGCATTTTTTTTCAGTTACTATTTTGAGATTTTACACCAGTTTTAATTTTGATTTTTGATTATTATCTAGTTTGGAATGCAATTATAAATAAAAAAAATTGTTATTTTTTAGCATGGAAATTGTTCCTGTCATGAAGGATAGTATTGTTTGCTTGTCTAAAAAAGTTAGTCAACAACTAGGAGGGATCAGTCCTCTTTGTATCGTTTACAGAGTAACAAATTCTATTAAGCTGATTGATCCATCTACCGCTCAATGTAAATGTTGATATTTTTCCATTCTCTGTAGGTATGCTACTATGCTCTAATGGTTGATTATATTATTTTTAGTGGCGGAGGTGAGCAGTTCTGCGTATTGGAGAGATAGTTTTCAAAGTGTATTCAAAAGTAAACAATTAACAGAATACACTGTAATGGATATTGAACCAATCATGGAAAAAGACCGAGTACAATTTCCGGGGCAAGGACAACTTTCATACAAGGTGAGTGTTCTAGTAGTCAAATGGTATTGCATATGAGGAATTAAAAGATTAAGTTCTTAACTATTTTATAAATTCTTAGTAGTCTTATATATATTTACTCAAATAATAATGACAAAATTTCCCAAATATTGTTCAACTCGAAATTATGTCTGTAGTCAACTTATGGTTTCAAGTTGTAAAAACAATAATAACACATTCTTAAGAGGACGTGTTGTATAAATGCATCAAAGCGATCTAAAATGAATATCACGTACACACGCATTTATAATATATTGTATGAATATACAATTGTCGCTCGGCGACAACACGCACTTTTCCCATTAATGACGGCCAATTCGAATAAGATATTATGTATTGTATATCACTCTCGTGTGGTGTGTGCCGAACGTCGTCGTCGTCGTCGTATTATTATAATATACGCAACGTCGCGTCGCTCGGGCCTTATGTGTGGTTCTCGTACGAGTGAGTGCGTTGGTTCTTTTCGTAAGTTTCTACATAAGACCTCGTCGCCACTATTGGCCGTGTACCGTGAGTGCTCTGATCTTACCGGGACTCCCGCCATCTACCACCATCGCCGACCTCCACCACTCCATCATCACACCACCCACGATTGTAACCACGGTGTCATGAGTCCCTCCTTTTACTATTATACCTATTATATACCAGGGATGGTAAATCCATGACACGCGAAAATGTTTACTAGTATATATCATATAATATTATAGGTAATAGGTAAAAACATATTATGTCTTTTATCGGTCATTAACTGACGAATGCAGTGCCGCATGTACTTTAATAAAAGTTACTAATTATAAACCAAATATCAATGAATTGGCATCAAGTGTTCAACAACAGAAATCATGTCAAAATAAATAATTAAAAAAGCAATATTATTACAATTATTATGTACCTAAACTAACATTTTTATACTAATGCATTAATTATACAATCAAATTATAGTATAACAAATTATAATATTTTTAATATTTTTTTTCATGGCACGCTCCGAAAAAAAAGGTAACTCTGGGCACGCAGTATTCAAAAGGTTTGCCATCCCTGCTATATATACTATGTATTTGTACTAACACTAGTCTATAAGGTTAATTTAGACACATGTCTATCTTGTGCGAATTTCTATTTAATAGTACGCTGACCGACAGCAGGTTCATAAAAATCATCTAGTACTTTGTCATTGCCATATGTCTCTGTTCCTTTAACCAATACGGCATTTACGCAGCCTGGCCTAACTTTCTGTTACTGTAAGACTGCAGGGATTGGTACGTGAAACAGGATGTCTGTGTATCATTTGTTTTTTTTCTTTGGCTCGCGGGCAACATGGCAAATTTTTATTTAATTGAACCAATCCATAGGATTGTCACTTTCAGTATTAGAGTGAATTCGCCTATTATCAAACTTTCAGCTAAGAATATCACGTGTGTCCATACGTTGATTTTGTTTGTGATATTTAACATGCTCATAACTTAAAAAAAAAAATAGCCAACATTGGGACACAAGTAATGTTTTTAGCTTGAAGTTTGATAGTAAGTAGAATTCACTCTAATATTAAAGGTAACAACAATCCTATCCCTATGGATTAGCTCTGCTAAACATAAATTTACTATGTTGTGGGAGAGCGGAAACAAACACACACATGAGTTGTCTCCGCCTTACAAGTGCGTAGCATGGCAAATTTAAGATCAGCAGATCATGTTTAATTCAGTTAGTTTAAAAATTAGAGTGAGTCAACCTATTATGAAACTTGATGTTAAGACATTATTTGTGTTTCAATGTTCGTATTTTACGAAATTTTTTAGCAAGTTATGCGTATATAATATATCATAAATTAAAAAAGCTCATAACTCACTTAAAAATTAGGCTTTTGAAAAAAACGAACACAAGTAGGCACACATATAATGTTCTCTCCATCAAGTTTCATAATGTGTCGATTCACTCTAATTTTTAAACCAACGGAACGAAACGTGATCTACTGAGCGTAAGTTTGCTATTTGCTTACACGTTTGTAAGACGGAGGCAACACATGTGGGTGTGGCGTCCTCTTGAAGGGGCACACAACACAAAAAAAAATGTTATTCAATACTAAATTGTTTATTAGAACTATCAGAAATGACTTGGTCAAAGTTAATTGTAAAAAAAAATATCATTCAAGAGAACGTTATATCGGAATTTGTTATCTCTGTATTAAAAGTAGGTATACGTAACATACTATAATATATCAAATTTACACTCAGGAGATTACGTTACACTTAGTTGGTTTAAAAATTAGAGTGAATTGACCTATTATAAAACTTGGTAACTTGTATGACTATGCAAGTGACTGAGTAGCATCTTCCTAAGGAGATATTAGGGTTATTATTTATGTTTTAGAATAGCCAAGTTATGTCATTGGGCCGGATTAGGTAAAATTTCTATGTTAGGTAAAATATGTTATGGTATACGGGTAAAAGTTGCTCACTTTATACAATTTAATATGTACCTAACTAAACATTTCAATTTTTGAAGTTTGATTTACGTATAAACGTGTAGCTTTTTGTGCTAAAGATGATTGATTGAGGTATCAGAATTGCAATATAAACTTAGTTTTTTAGATTCCGAGCGGAGCGATAGATGTGTTGATTTTACAAGGATGTGTGTTTTTATATTTATTTATTAATTTTGTTGTGTCTGTTTTATCGCGGTTTCTTGTAGTAAAAGTGCTTCGATTTTCTTAAACAGCAACTTCTCTGGTAGGAAAGTGAATCTAGTTGGTGCATTCGGGAGGTCAAAATTTAAAATTCCCAATAGTTTTTAAAAGCCATAAGAAAAACCGGAATTTTTTCGCAAAACCATTTTTCGAAAAAAATTATTTTGGTTTTTAGTGTAACTCAAACAAAAATGACTGTAGATTCATAAAATGTTCACTGAATATTTGTGTAACATTTTCTATACACCATAAATTTTTCAAAATATTTTGATTTATGTTGAACTATTTGTATGCATATGAAATTTTCGATTACTATTTGTTTTTTTTTAAACTCAAGTCGATGAACAATTTTTCGCTCTGTCAAAAAACTTGAAAATGTAATACGAAATTCTTTGTAAGTTTTTGTTAATAGAAATTAAAAAAAAGTTGAGCGTAAATCCACGATAACTTTTTATGAACGTTTAAACTTATAATTTTGACAAAATTCGCAAAAATCACGACATATAGCAAATTATATTTAGTTAGAAATTCATAAAACTTTTTCTATTTATATCTAAGATTTAAAAATTTCATGTATAAGATTCCTTAAACCTTTGTCTACCTTTATTAAAAAAAATAATTTCTACCGGAAAGTCAAATTAAATTTTTATGAGTGTTTGAAGTTGAAATTTTTACACCATTGGATATTCACTCCACTGTCTTGTAGCGATTTTCTTATTTTCTATTTATTTAAAAACAAATTACTGTAGACACTTGAAATTTACACCAAATGTTTATTTCATCAATTCATATACTTGATAAAATGTTCAAAGTATTTTGGCTCGTCTTATTAAGCCGTCGACGGACATTTTCAATGTTAATTGTTTTTTCTATAAATGTCAATAATTTTTTATTGGTTGGGTAAAAAAGCATGAAAATGTATTATAAGACTTTTGATAACATGTTATACAATAGCTGTTGAAAAATATTAAAAGTACACAGGTACGTTTTTTTTTATAAGTATTTTAAGTTCAAATTTGGACAAAATTGCATATTAACACAAACAATAACGTTTATCATTTTGTTGTAATTCGGTTCCAAGACAGCTCAATTTTACATGGGTATATTTGTATATTTGATATTTTTTCCAGCATCACTGGTAATTTAAGAATAATTTTAATTCAACAATTTTTTTAGCTCCTACAACTTCATCATTGAATTTAAATATAATACCATCCATTATTACAGCGACCTCCTAGACACCTAATGTACAGTTGAGCGATATCCGCGTACCCGCTTTTTTAGTATTTTTAATACTAAAAAAGATAATAGTTGGCTGTGCTATATTGTATTGCGTTAAGTGACCGCTAGAGTTACGAACTGTATGTAACAAAAATGTATTATAAGTTTTTAAATATTTAAAAAAAATTAAACACGACAAATTCTAGTTTCATCTACGTCTTGCGGTGTATTAAGACACATTACATACGTATTAAATTCAAAAATTAATGTCAAAGGAAAGTTAATTATTCTGTGAAGTTACCAACTTTTACACATATAATATGGGCAATTACGGTGTGCTCAGTCCAATGATGTCACACTTCTTTTTAAAATTCCTCCTAACTTTTAATTTTAAATAATGCGAGTAAAAATATTAAAACTATACAATTTTTCTTAGAGTTTCAAATAAAAGAAACTTAGGGTTTTGTGTTTCTTTAAACAATGGACATTAGATAATTGTATAGGTTATTTAAAGCAAGCTGTTTTCTTGTTCCTCATAAGTCATAAACATATAATATATTGTATTTATTTTTAGTATAATATACTTTGTAATAAATTGATAACTAATTGTAATTATGTAACAATTAAAAGTAAAAACCTTTTACTTGTATAAATGTTTAATTTTCTGTTATAAACCACAAATTACTATCATTATTCTTGAGAGTTTTTATTGACAAAAATATGTTTGATTTTAAAACAATATATTATGTTTTATTTAGCATATGTTGGCTGACGTATGGGTGGTAAAATCTAGTGATTTGGGATTGACAACAGACACTATACATTGCCGGTCACATTTAGGACACGTACTCAAGCCAATGGACACGGTTTTGGGCTACGCTATTGCTGATAGTAATGCTAATGATAGCAATTTTGAAAAATTGCCCAAATCATCATTGCCAGATGTAATACTGATAAAGAAAAATTATCCGGACCGCGCAAGGCACCGCAGGCGTACTTGGAAATTGAAACGAATGACCACGGACACAGAAATGAATGTTGAAAGTGATGACAAGTGAGTATCTTACTATGATAGTTAAAAATTAAAAATTGAATAATATTATTATACTAATGATAAATATTTAGTGACATGGACGAATTTATGGACGATTTGGAAGAGGACAAAGATTTAAGGCAAAATATTAATATATACAAAAATCCGGATGTCTGTATTGAATCTGCTGCGGAAGACGATGATGATGACGATGCTCCACCTCGTATTAGCCTTGAAGAGATGATGGAAGATTTGAATATTTATGAAGATGATGTAATGGAAGTATATGAGTAAAATGTTTTCTTTTTTCATTGTATGAATTTACAATGTTTAATAAAATCACATTGTTGACAACATTTATTATATATTTTTTATTATTTAAAATAATACTTATGTTAAATATTTACATTTAAAACAACTTTTGGCGAGTTCTTTTATAAAAAAAAATAAATAGTATTCACTATATTCAGTTATTAAAACTAGTTTTTTCAATGTTTGAATAAGTAATAGAGAAAAATGCGTACATTTTAAAGTATACAAATTTATAAATGTTATAGTACATTATATTAAAAAAAAAAAAACAGTGAACATATATTAATTGTTACTGTTATTACTTCCTAAAATATAGTAACAATTTGATTGAAGGTAAATAATTAAAATATTTTACACTATGAAAAAGAAACATTATTTGATGCCGGTTCCAATTCTGATCGTATCTCACTGTTCAACTTATAAGTTTTGACCCAAATGTCATCTCAGAAGTGTTACCGGGAGATGAATAACTTTAAAACAATTTAATTAAAATTCGTGAAAAATGTATAAAATTAATATCATTTTTTGTTTACCCGATAAAATTCAATTTTTTTGTCGTCTTAAGTCATGGACATACGTGGTAATGATAATTTTAATTTACAGGTTTCAATTGTTTCTCAGAGAATGCCACTAAAATAATAAAATTAGTATTAATATATTTTTAATTTCGTCCACTTAAACTATAAAAAATTACCATTATTAATTTTGTACTGACTACCGTGTGTTTGAATTAGCGTCTATTGTCGGTACGTATTTTGTTTAATAATTAACAACACATTGTCCGAAAGTGCTTGATTTGTTTATAGCTGGGTCATCTAAGTTATACGAAGGTTCATATTTTTTAGTTATTGGCGCAACTAGGGGAATGCAAAACGGTTTTAAGCAACCCCGAGTTCAAATTTAGCATCTCTTGTTTTTTTAGGCCTACGTCTAACTATTGTTATAGTGAGATACCACCAATTTTATGTTTTTAAAGTATTGAATGTTTACCGACAATTTTTTTTCCAAAACGTCGTTCGTAAGACATAATATTAGTTCGTTATAAATCATTGCATATCAGATACACTAATGAGCAATTTTTAGCCAATTGGACACATAAAAAAACACCATCGATTTACGTTGTGGTGGACTGTGTATTATTATTTACTGCTAAATCTTCGCGAGTCTTACATTAGTTATTATTATTATTAACGTTTTACCGTACAAATCAATAGATTTTTAATACAAAGTGGTACCTATATTGTATTTGTACTGGTATAAGCATATTTTGCTTTTGCCATTAAGATGAAGTATGTTAAAATGTGTACAAAAAGTTTTCAAGTGTCAATATTATTGTAAAGGAAAATATTTATTAAAACTAGTTAAACATGACATTATAATTTTAGTAGTAAAAGGGGTTTTCGGCGTTTCCTCGCCTTCCTCTCTTCGGCCGCGAAGTCTCCTTGTCGGCCGCGGCATCTCCTTATCGGCCGCGGTACCCTCTCGTCGGCCGCAGCGTCTCTGTCAGCTGCGGCATCATTGGCCGCGGCGTCTCCTTGTCGGCCGCGGCATCTCTTTGTCGTATGTGGAGTTCTCTTATCGGCCACGGCATTCCTTATCGGCCGCGGCACCCTCTCGTCGGCCGCAGCGTCTCCTTGTCGGCCGCGGCATCTCTTTGTCGTATGTGGCGTTCTCTTATCGGCCACGGCAT
>NW_019104256.1:67822-97402 GCF_001856785.1 Myzus persicae
CTGCGGCATCATTGGCCGCGGCGTCTCCTTGTCGGCCGCGGCATCTCTTTGTCGTATGTGGCGTTCTCTTATCGGCCACGGCACCCTCTCATCGGCCGCAGCGTCTCTTTGTCAACTGCGGCATCATTGGCCGCGGCGTCTCCTTGTCAGCCACTGCACCATTAGTCGCCGCAGCATTCCTTATCGGCCGCGGCACCCTCTTGTCAGCCACGGCATCATTGGTCGGCCGCGGCGTCTCCTTGTCGGCCACTGCACCATTAGTCGCCGCAGCATTCCTTATCGGCCGCGGCACCCTGTCGTCGGCCGCAGCGTCTCCTTGTCAGCTGGACAGAGGTCCATATTATGGAGGTATTGTTGACCGGATTGAGGGTGACAGCATATACGTCTTTTTCTCGTCACAATACGAAAATTTTGCGTATAAATACGAACGGAAGAGTGTAATACCATACCGCAGCCAATTTAATAATGGGAAATTTGAGCCTATTAGGTTAATTTTACATTCAAACACGAAACAAGCTAAGCTGAAATAATAAAAATTAAATTTTTACTTTTTAATTTACTTCTATTATTTTTCGCTGTGGTTGCCATAGGAGTAGAAGTTAGTCATAAAATAGCACAGTACCTATATAAAGCCAGCTGCGATTTTTATATTAATAAATAATAATAATATGTTTAATGCCACGTCAAAATTTTCTCTACCTGTACAATATCACAGCACCCCCGGTAAGGTTCGGTTCGGAGTTGGGTTATAAGAGAACAATATTATAGAGCAAAATATCGTATAGAATAAATATAAATAGAATTTATAGACAAATATATTATAATATACACATAGGAATACGCGATGTGCGTATTTGACGCGACACCCAAAGAAATCAAAACCGTTTTATCGCTATAATTTATAAATGCTAGAAAATACACTCGCTGGAATTTATTAGTCTTGCAAAGTATCGGAATACTATTTTAAATACTTTTTTGAATAAATTATTCGAAAACGTATTCTGAATAATTATTTTTATTCGTTGAAAACACTTTTTTTTAACTCAAAAAATAGATTATATTTATGAAAAAAAAAATTGTTCTATTAAAAGTCGAATTACGAACAATGTTTTTTTATCTCCGAATGAAATGCGATTGACATATTATACGTTAAACCCCATCCATTCCTGCAAAACTGACAAATATTAGCGGGGAAAAAAATGAGTGTGTTCTAATAGTACCCGAACACTTTTTCTAGTAGGTATTATAGTATATTCCCAGAGTACAAAATAAAAGTATTCTTTACACGGCTGGAATTCTTACACTTTATTTGCATATCATTACACAGTACGCTCTGATAGAATTCAGGATTATGTGGGTGCACGTCATAGCATATATATATGCATTATGCAAGCCTGGGCAAGTTAATGATAATATTTTTAACCGAGGAGTGAAGTTAAATTGGTATAAAACATTTTCACAAGTTCAAAGTTAATAGTTATCCTAATTTTTTTTTAAATAAGTTATATGGAACCTTACTTTTAAACTTAATTTAAGTTATTATTATTATTTTTTTTTTCAATGCGTTAAGAATTGCAAATGCTACCTATGATTTAAAGTAATAATTTAATGTAAATGTTTGTGCAATATGTATCATCAATAATATTTCATTATATATTTGTTATTTAATTATTTATAAATTAACGTAACTCGGATTTGATTAGACTAAACTCGTTATTTATTAAGTTTATATCAATACAAATCTGTTACATTGAAAATTAAGTTTAAAAAAATTAAAATTAAACTTTTTAACTCCTTTATGTCCAGGCGTGTATATATTTTAATAATATTATCGTCATCGGACGTGTCCAGACTTTTGAGAGGGTGCAAACCGGTAAGTCGTATCCAGGGTGGGCTAATAAGAGGCTTTAGTCACTGTTTTTGAGCAATTTTTGTTACTCTCAAATTCGTCATGATTTTAATCTTATATCTAATGTGGGTAAAAAAAAAATGTTGCTCCCCCCATTTCAGATTTCGTTTACCTAACGGATGTCAGTAACCAATTAAAATACAATTTATGTAAGAAAATAAAATCCTATATAAATAGGTAATAATTAATATATTATAGTTGGCGAGTACTACAACACTACCCATATAATATATTAACATTTTCCTTCCCATTTTAACGGAATTAGGACTATGTTTAGACCAAATGTGGTATGGTTAAAAATTTTTTTTTTCAGTTTCTTTGCCATTAAAAATGTAAATCGTTGGAATTTTACAAACTGTGATAGGTATAAAACATATACAATACCAAGAATATTAATGTCGTATACATTTTGATCAAAACAAATACGATTTTTTTTAAACAATACTTAATTTTATTTATATCATACATAAAATGTACAAAAATATTTTTGATTTTTTACATTTGTTCTTGGTGTTTTACCTATATTATATATTATAATGTCGTATGCATTTTTACCAATAACACAAATATGATTTTTTAAAATTTATATTGTATAGGTATAAAATGTATAAACGTGTTTTGATTTTTAACATTTTTTCTTGGCATTTTACCTATAGTCAATACTCGTAAGTCGTAATAGTATCATATCTTGTTTTGCAAAATTCTAATATTTTAAAATTATTGCTTTAATAACTCATGATAACATTCTACGATGTATGACAGTATAGTAACACGACCGAATCTGTGGTACTTGGAAAGCGCTCACAGGTGGTACCCTAAGAAAATCTCACTTCATACAAAAAAAATGACATGGAACATTATTCACATTGAATATTATTTTTGTTTATCTGATATCAATAATAATTGTACATATTATCGAATTTTCTTTTCGTGCATTAAACGCTAATATTTATATCATAATTTTGAAGTTTCTAATAAAATACGATTCCATAGGTATATACATATATGTAAAATAACGCAAAAAAAAAATAACGTTTTTAATCAAGTGGTAGGTACATGAAAATTTTTTAATTTTTTATAGTTGGTACACGGATATAGGACATCACAGGTACGCATATTATATACATGTAACTCTTGCAGTATAGTATTTATTTTATTTATTTATTTAAGTTTTAAACGCCCAATTACATACATATTAATGACAACAATTGATCGTTAGAATAATATGCAAAAACATTAAAACTATAGAGAAAAAACAATGAAGTACAATATAAATTATTATATAATATACTTATATAGCTATGAATTAACAATAAGTAAGAAATTACAATAATTTTTGAATGAGTTGAATAGTTTGGTGATATGAACAGATCGATATTTAATTAATTCATAGTTCTCGTAATTCTATGATATACTAATATATTATAGTACGAGTCCATAGACGTATCTAAGCGGGGGAGGGGGGTAGGGGGTAGAGAGTGAGAATATTAGTCCTCAGAATATTATTGTCGTCTATTTCGTTCAAGTAAATGTAATTTTATCTACATCATATTGAACTTGACGTGGCGAATGACAAATAATATTATATGATAATAGGCAATTAATAGCTACTAATAATATATATTATCACTTTTGTAATAATTATTCATCATAACCGGGTTTCACATCAGAATACAATAAAAAAAATAATTTAATGTACTGAGCAGAGCGAGTTAGTATAGGTACCTACTTTTGAGAGGTAAAAATTGAACATTTCCGCGTACCACTTGATTAAATAACGTTTTTTTTGCGTTATTATACATAATATTATGATGTTTGAAGTTGTAGTTTATCAGAAACTTCAAAAATATGATGCGATGATATAAGCGTATAGTGGAAAGAAAACACGATAATGTGTACAATTATTATTAATATCAGATAAACCAAATAATATGTAACTTGAGTAATGTTCCAAGTCAATTTTTTTTATTAAGGGAAATTCCCTTAATAATAGACGAAAAAAATAAAAGAAAATAATAAAATTCTGGAATTTTATCGCAATATCAGCTTTCGACTAAAACGATGTTGGTTTTTTTTGTTTTCGGTATGTATGTAACTAGAACAGAAAACCGTAGATACCAATTTGAAGTGTTCACTAAGTTTTTTTTTATGCTTTTTGAGTTATCTTTTACATATTATGACATTTTCGATTTTATGAAGTTTTTTGTACTTTATTGTCGATATTTTCGATTGGTCAAGAAGTTGGAAAATTGAATAGGAGGTTGCTCATAAGTTGTTCAAATTAAACAATTAAAAAAATATCGAAGATACATATAGGTATGGGCACAATATTTTTTTTTTTTTAAAGCATTTAACTAAGAAGGGATTTTCACTTTTAATCGATTCGTTTACATAATAGGTATAATGTTCACTGGCTCAAAATTACGTCTTAAATTATTACATAGGTGGCTAGTCGTATTTTTAAACATGAATCCATTTTCACTCACACTCACACGACCTGCCCATCGAGATTTAATATAAGAATATAAGTATACCTATATATATAATATTATATAGAGTATTAATACGATTCGGAGGAATTCTAATAATTACTTGTTTGTAGGTGTACTTACCCGCATTATACTCGAAGACGGTGTTTACGAAGAGTCTTATGCTTGTTCATTGCTTGCTCTATTTTTGTTTATTTATTTATCGAAAATACAATTAGTGCTTTTATACAACAAAACAATGAAATCATACTTCATTAGGGTTGTTGTAGTGCCCATTGATGACCTGGACGGTTTATATCACTGGGTGGCTACAACTGGCTAGGCAGTTAAGCAGTAAATTCACCCAAAATTCAAATCTCCAACCTTACACTTGCGCTTACGGATCGAAATTTCAGAAAAAAAATCGAATTTCTTCCCGTTTTTTTTCGGAGAAAAAATGGGGAAATTCGGTTTCATTCAGAATTTCCGGTAAAAATGGTTTTTTGGAAAAAAGTTGAGGTTGTGGTGATGGTCGATTATCAAAACACATTAATGGTTTCTGGAAAATACTCTCCCATATAAAAGGTAACATTTTTTTTTTAGAACAAATATTGAAATATCCGTATAAAATAGTTAATATAATGATAAGTTCTCCGTATTGACAAATTTCAAATGATGACAATAACAGGTTTCTTTATCTATCATTTTAACTTTGTTTTTTTTTACACTTAAATGATATACTACAGAGGTTCCCAAATTTTTTCAGCCTCGTAGCCTTTTTTTAAGGAGAAGTTTCTTGTGGAGCCCCAAGAAATATTTAACGTTCATTTGCATGAATGGCGATTTTCAGGTCTTATGGAGCCCGTTTTGAACCACCGTTCTATTTCAGTAGAAATACTCTGCGTCGTTCGTAAATACGTTAAGTAAAATAATAAAAAATTAAAAAATTGAATCAAAGAAAGAATACACGTCCGTTGTTCATAAATACTCACAACAAAATAACAAATTCACCGAATTAAACAAAATAATCACACGTCCGTCGTTCGTCAATATACGCTCGATAAACTGATGAATTAATTTAGTAATTGAGAATCAAACCTAAATTAAATGGAAGAAATGATCTAGTTTCTAGTATTATCTAAATTCTAAAATTTAATAATTGTACACAATTTTCTTATCGGGATTTTACGTAGTACACGTCATATCGGTGAATTATGGCAAGTTAAGTGTTGACGAGATTTTATGAAATATATATTCGTTTAAATAATTTAAACAATTTCAAAATTATTAAATTTGTGTGTAGTAACGAACGGAGCCCCTGGGTAACCATTTCGGAGCACAGTTTGGGTACCGCTGCTATACTACATTATTATAAGCGCATAAATACAATATTTAATTTTCGGAAAATTCTGTTTTTTAAAAAAAAATTTTCCTTTGTATTTTTCAGAAATGTATTATTTTAACATTCTCTAATTTTTCCATATTTTCCATAGATCTGGGAAAAACTTTTTTTCTGGCATTTTGATCCATGCTTGCGTATATGCGCATCGGAGTATACTGTAGACAAGTATTGGTGGATACCGGCAATGATCACTGGTTAGGTTAGCTTTGCTTTCTGGTGATCCACAGCAATAAATCTACATAGGTGATAGGTAACAGGTATAGCTGCGGTACATCATTATTCACTACTTGGGTCCTGGTAATCCATATACACTAATTATATAATATTGACGAATATCGTTATTTATTAGTAATAAACACTAATAATAATTGCATAATATTGTTATGTTTACAACTATATAATAGTAATATTTTATATTTACAGTATATTGATAAAAAATAAACAAAAAACAATAAAAATGTGATGTGCGCACTTCGCTGTTTCGAACGGGTCGACGATAAAAATATTGACTAGGTATAGACTATTGAAATAACTGTGCCGTTATATGCATATTGTTCTGTATAGATATTACGACAAATGTGATGAGAAAAAAAGCTTAAAAACGAGATCAACGACTAATTTATAATACCTAATAAGTAATAGGTGAGTATGGGTAAGTATAATAAGTAATAACACATAATAATAATAATAATAATAATAATAATAATAATAATAATAATAGTAATAATATTAAAAATAACACAAATTTCTATATCTTAATTTCGAGACATAAAATGGAACTATCCTTACATAATTATTAAGTAAAAGTGAATTTAGGTGTACATTATATCATATACATATTAATATATATGATAAATATTCTATAACATATATATTATAATATGCCTATTATATGGCCATATGTATGTACATATATGTGCAGGCACAATATGCTGCTGCAAGTGTATGTGAATGACACTGAATGTGTTGTAGAGCCTAAGTCTTAAATGTTATCTTACAATATTATTATAATATAATATAATAACGCGGTGACTTGGGGGCACAAAGTTTTTTTTCTGAAAGGAATATTGGTAAGTCTGATTTCGAGAAGCAATACAAATTATTACCAACCTGCGGCTTTTGTACAGCAGTCAGCAAGTGTTCTGCATCTAACAGGTGTCAAGCACTTAATTTCTAAGCTCTACAATAATTCTGAGCATATACAGACATATAGGGTCATATTATATTTTTCGAAACGAATTGTTAGACTGTTGTACGCGTTGTACAATATTTGTATGCTATGGTACCTGTGTACTCTGTCACGCCAACAGAACCATAAACGAATAAACGATACCTACCTACAAGATATGTAATACTACCTACGCTTTGTATTTGTACGCGATGTACTAAATTTTAGTACAAACAAAATGATATACAGTTATGATTTATACGATAAAGTACATTAAAAACTTTCGATTTAAAAAAAAAAAAATAAGTATTCGAGGTGTATTATTACAACGTCGTTAAACACCAATACAGATGGCTTCAAAAAAAGCTTTTGTTCGGCCGAGCTTTTCTGTACGCAGTGAAACCTCGATAACTCGAATGGGTAAGGGAAAAAAAATAAAACTCGAAAAATGGTACGTACATATTGAAATGCAGGGGCCAAGACATGTGTCGACGAAAATTCGACTTTCATCCCTTCGAGTTATCGACGTTGCGCTGCATATTATATAGAGCATAATATCGTTTTTTTTTTTATACTCTGGCCATTTTAAGTAATTTGTTTGGTTCGATCGTGTGTCGGATGCTCACGAAGTTCGTTGCCTGCAAACAGAAAATAACATAAAATATATTCCTCAAAAGTACGCTCTCGTGACTTTAAGTTTACAATATTTATTTTGCTGTGAACGAACCCCTCTACCCCCCCCCCCCTCCCCCATTAAATTTTATGCATCTCTATAAATCTGCATGTGCGTGTAGTGATAACAGAATATCAAACCGTCGAAGAATCTTAACTACAATAATAAACAATAGCGATCAAGAAAACTTTATAATATTTTGGGATTATCTCGTATAATACGTACAGTCATAACACTCATTAAGTGCCCTACCTACCTGAATAAATATTATGTATAACTATTGTCATTTATGTGTGCCGTGTGTATAATCGACGTATAATAAGTAATAAACAAGCAAAATACAATATTCTCAAAAGGTTGAAATGTACTTATAATGAGACGGTATTGACATTTGAAAATTTAAAACTGATCAAACCAATATAATAGCTGATTATAAAAGTTGTTTAATTTGTCAGGTTTTCCTGTCGCACGGTCTGAACTTAAATACCTAACTTATAGCGCCACGATGAGTGGAATTCGAAATGCATATGAATGAATGAGGCTGACAATAATAATATATAATAATAACAGTAAAAATCAAAAAGGATTTAATTTTTTTTTTAATCAATTAAAAATCGTTTCAACCCGCATTCGGTCTGCTCAGTATTTGAATGATATTTTATCAATCATTCGTCGGAGAGGGCGAAAAACGCGAAATCCTTAATTTATGAGTTTGATGTTCGTGTTGAGTGCATATAATGATATCATCGTGATTTTCGAGGAAGAAATCGCAGAGCATCGTTACGTATCGAATTTTTCTTCTCGAAAATGTTGACTATACAATACACATAATATTATTTAGGTACCTAGTTATTGGTTTCTAAACCCCGGTCGTGGTTCTACTACCCCTACTGCAGGTAGTACTCCCCGCGCGGTACGAGGCCGGTGGTGCTGCAGGCCAGAAGACCCGCTTCGACTCGTCTGCGATGCAGGTTTTGGCGGTGATGGTGGCGGCGACGGTGACGGCGACGCGAGGAGGCGGGTCCGGCGGCTGGGTCGCAGTCGTCGTCGCCGTCGTCGTCCACGTCGCCGCCGCCGAGTTGCTATTGTTGTTGTTGATGTTGTTTCGATCCGACGGCCGAGGTGGAGGTCGTCGTGGCAGTCGAAGTGGTCGTGGTCGTCGTGGCCGTGGTCGTGGTCGTCGCCGCCGCAGCCGCAGCCACTGCAACCGTAGTGGCGACCGGCGACTGCTGCAGCGACGCATGTTCGTCTGCCTTAAGCGACGATGACGATAACGACGGCGTGGCGGCGGCGGCCACCGCCGATTGCGCTCGGTTTGCAGACAGATCGTCTGCTGCAGCGGCGACGCCCGACGACGACGAAGCAGCGGTGGCGGCGGCTGCGGTTGACGACTGCGGCGGCTGCTGCTGTTGTTTCTTGCCGGGTGACGGGGCAGCGTCGACGGTGGCCGCGGTGGCCGCCGCGGCCGAGTGCACGCAGCACGTCTGGTGGTGCGTCTCCCAGTCCTTGTGCTGACAGAACGAACTGCAATACTGCGCCGTGTTGCACCCGCTGCACGTCTCGTTCGCCTTCCGGCCGCAGTTCCAACAGCTCTGCGCACAACACGCACACATTTTTATTGTTATGATAGGGGTCAATGGGTCAGATTTGAATTCGGAGTCGGGGGTACATTCGAGTGGCATATTGATGTATTTGATGACTCTAATCTCCCCTCCCCTTAAGTATAGATAGTATGTCACCTTTTTGTTTTATTCGTTTTCATTATTATAATACATTATATTGTTACTTTATTTTTTGAAAACAAACGACCATATTCTAGGCCCAGTGCAGTTAATACAATACATAAACCTCGTATATAATGACTTAATAGTTATTGTTCAAATGTATATGAAATAAATATTGATTAAAACTTATAATTTATAAGATAACAGAAATAATTATTTATTCATGAATAAATTAAACATTTGTACCCAGTTGAGTTATCATTTGAAGAAATTGAAGTATTTTAATAAATTTCCCTTAATTATAATTCGGTGAATCGGAGCAAAAAATACTGTAATTCTGCAGTATACCTACACTCTACAGCAGAGGTTCCCAAACTTCTTATTGTGCGACCCATTTTGAATTTTTTTTAAAATATAGCGACCCACAATATCAATGAATGACCTTTTTTTTTTTTTTACCATACAACAGAAAATTAAACTATTTTATTACATTTTATATTTTAACCCACTTTTGGGTCGCGACCCACAGTTTGGGAACCTCTGCTCTACAGTATTATTGTATATTATTTAACCTATACAGTTATACAATGTGTCCCCTGAAGAATTGAGTGGCGTCATATTATGATAGTATTCATTAAATTATTAAAAAAAAACCCTCAAAGGGTGGGTCTTTTTTTTTTTTAATTTTGGCAATCTAACTTGTTTTTAGAATAAGAACTTAGAACGTACTACACGTTTGTTGACATATCCTCCAAATTTTCCAAGTTATTATAGTAATTTTTTTAATTTAAAGTTGTTAATACTATTTTATTGTGTCATCAACTAACTTATATAATATCAAATAGAAATGTAAAATTTTTTTTTATTAGATTGAAAAAGTACAAAAAAACGTTGGCATAAATTAGCATTTTTGAAAGGAAATCGAGGGAACTCCAAATAACGCCGTGTTAACTACTGTTGTTTTGTAATTTATTATTTTGTAGAATAATACCTAAAATACTAAATTTTGTTTACATATCCATTTCTGAAAAATGCCACTGTTAAACTTGACACGTATTTCCTGATTGTAACTATTACAATAATTATTGGAAAGCGACGAGGCATGTACTCACAGAGGTAAAATTTTGGAAAACAAAATGTTTAAGGTATCAAGGTATTACTCTGCAGAATAATAAAATAAAAATAAAAACTGTAGTAAATAGTTAGTTTAATTCCTAATTAAAAAATAGACACACTAACCACACTTGCTCAAAAACTAATTATGTTAACAAAAATACATTAAAAGCAAATTTTCAAAATTTTCAGCAAATGTCAATGAAAAAAAATCTTCAACCTCTATGCATAAATGTATGTGATAGTATTGGAGGTAATTCGCAGCAGTGGTGTATCTGATTTGCCTATCTATAACGCCGAGTTACCAAAATCGTATAATATATCGAATTAATGCGTCATAAAATATTCAAAAAACAAAATATATTCGTTATAATGTATTACATGGAATACTAATAAAATGGAAACAAAACTGACATGAAAAATGAGACGATTGGCTTCGGAAGCGTACAGTACCGAATACATCCAGACCATCCAGTCGGGTGTTGTATCATACAAGCATACTATGTTAGGGCAGAATTTTTTAAAAAGGAGGGGGGGAGTGGACAATACAAAATATTTATAAATATAATAAACACAATTTCCATTCCTATATTATATTAATTATATTTACATAATATATCATGTACTCGTATTCATAATATTATCATATAGGTACTGACGTACTCATTCTTCACTATAATGACCACTATACACCCCTTCCCCCCACCCCATCTGCCTACAACTCTACGAGGTGATCCATTAAATGTAAGACACCCTTATTATTTCAGAAAATACGAACGATTTTGAAAATATTTATTCTACATAATTTTTAGTCATTCCAAAACAACATTTTTGTGAAACAATTAAGTTTTTATAATTTTTTGTTGTCATTATTTTCACACGTCTTTTGAACTACTACATATATTTTTAATTTCATATTGTAAATCGTATTAGGGATATTCGATCAATAAAAATCAAATTTTAGACATTAAAAGCTTTAAGTATTTAAAGTTTAGACGAGTGGATATATATAGACAAATATTTTGAGAGGAACACTTGTACCATTTCAATCCGCTCCTTAAACTTTGAATACATAGAAATATAACTCATGTACTGTGCGTTCAAAATTTGGTTTTTATTTATTTCTCCAAGTGCTTAAAAAAATATACTCATTTGATATCGTAGTAATTCATGTTACCAATGAAAAAAAGTTAAAAAATATTGTTTTTCTAATGACTGAAAATTATATGAAAAAAATATTTTTTAAAGTTTAAACATTTTTCGAAATAATAAGGTCGTGTGTTACGGTTGAATGTATCAGTCGGCAGTATATCGTGCAAACAGTTTCTTTAATATTACTGAAAAGGTTTCGGCGAAACATAATTATATTATAATAATTGACATATCAAAAATTGTTTTACTTGTGTCAAAATCAGTAAAATGTATAGACTATCGATCGGCCCTCGTCGGAATTAATATAATACATATACGTACAGTCAGCAGTTTGGAGATATGGCGTACTTATTCAACATTAATAATCTGACTTGACTATACCTACTCTGCTTAGCTTGATTTTCGACCATAGTTTTCACTGCACTTGCTCGATAAACCGACGGGAATCATTCGACTAGAGGCGTGTTTCGACCAGATTAGGACCACGGTTAGCGTGACCGTTAATCGTGAAATTCGTTGACATCTCATCATTTTCAAGCACGCTCACCCCATTTTATGTTTAAATTATGCACAATACATTTAGGTTATGATTTTTGGAATTTCCATGTATATAATATAGTAGGTACTAGGTACAGTTAAATACGATATTTTCGAACAATTATGTTACACACACGTGTTGATGCATTATTACTTGAGTGTATCATATTACGCATCGGGCTTACGTCACGCGATTTATTGCGAGATATTTTATTTGTATAAAGGTGATATAAGATTTATAAATATAATGCGATATCTTAAGCATGCTCACCCCATTTTTATGGCGTATAAATTAGAGTATATTTATTTTAGATGTAGATTTTTTGAACTTTCAAGTGTATTATAGGCGTAGAAGTTATACAGAAAATACTTAGGAACACTTGTATATTTCACGACATTTAAGGAGTATAATAGTGTGGCCATATACAGCAACTTTGGTTTTCCAAATGAGAACATACGTGTTTTGATCCAAATATTTGTGAATCGGATGATTTTTCCACACTAATGTTGATGCTTAGTGTAGTGTGTAATGGGGATTTTAACGACTAAATAAGCTTTTGAGTTATTACTTTTTATTGTAAGTAGGCACCTCAAATACTAGTGGATACAACTCTACTGAAAGGAAGTTATTTGCTTTTGTTTAAAAAAATATTGGTGCCAATATCCGTAAACATTTTGTAATATAAAAAAGTTGTCTCTTGAGTATATATTTGACTATTTATTAATAAATATTTTATATTGCATACCTACTAATTAGATATAATTACCGAACTCGTTTGCATTTTTTGTAAGTATTCAATTTAAACTATTTCCAAAAACCAAGAATTCGAAATAATATCGTCTGTACATTATTGTACACTTGAAAATTCGAAAAATCAAAATCTGAATGTACGCTGAGTATTAAAAGTCATAAAAACGGGGTGAGCTTAAGTAATCACCCTGTATTATTATTATTATTATTATTGCTGTGATATCTAGTAATAAATAACTTGACGTAAGCACGACGCGTAGTAGCTGATGTTTTAATAACATTTAAACGCAAGTACAATGATACAAAAAAATAGTATAATATGCAATCATAGGTGTTATTGAATCGTTTTGTATTAAAACTCATTTGCGGTGTACACCTATGAATAATCGTAATAATATATATATGTCATGTGGTGCCTAAACGAGAATATTACACATATCGTACCCGGTATCGCCGATTTTATTACACGTTATACTGTTATTATTATTACTACCACGAGAATAAAACGAAATAATAATAATAATAATAATAATAACAATAATAATAAAAAGTTTATTTTAGGGTTCCACGTGCACAGTGTACGCCCGTCGTCGGCGGTTTGCGTTTACTCGGCCAGTCACTATAGTACATTATAATATTACGAGTGTACGATAGACATACCCGCGAATGTGTGTCTACAGAGTGATACGCCGAGCTTTCAGGCTTTCCGAAGTGTCGGGCTGCAGTATACGAGAGAAAACGGGAAAACACTGGGCAACACGCTCTGTATATACTATTCGGAGAGATCGAGAGAGGAGCCTGCGCGTGCGACTGTGGACCAGATGGTAACAACGTGGTAGGATAACTACTTACAGACCCACACACACACACACACACACACACACACACACACAATCATGCGCATATATGCTGGACGGCACGTGTAACGAAGGTCTGCACAGTATTACAATAATATTTTGAAACGGTATGCATCCGATAGACATTTATTAGAGGGTTGAGAAGAAGAGTCTGCGGAGTATTGATATTATATATAGGTACATGTGTATAACGCTTTCCCGACTACCCCACCCCAGCCGCCTGGATAACAAATTGACGCGAGACAACTTTACTGGTTGGTCTAGTCAGTTTAGTGATGCCCAAATTTCCGAGAACTCACAGTTAAGGGAATCTCCTCGAGGAATATATAAATACTATAAAGTTTTTAAATATTATTCATAATATATGCGACTTTCAATGTTTAATTGTAAATGACAAAATTTGTATTAGATAATATAAAATTTAATAAAGTTATGATTTCGGCCGTTAGTAAAAAGAATGGATAAAAAGAAATTCCTTATGATTATTAATTATCCATACAATAATTTATACCACTACTCTGTTTAAATTAACCAGGAAACTTCCAGAGAGATCGGGGAATGTTCCTAATGGCACATCAATAGACTACTTTCACGCGATATTAATGATCATGATTCGACGAGAGAATAAGACGAAAATCGAAATGATAACGAAATTATAGCAACCTTCTACACAGCGAAATCTCCCTTAATGGACACCTATACTATTTAGAGGACGTTTTTTTGGGGGGACGAGCTATAAATTGTCTACGACCAACTGAGGAGTGGACCGATTTTCAGAGACCTAGGGTGTCCGGTATTTAGAGGTTTTACTGTCAATATGATGAGTGTAAAGAATTAAAAAAATTATGAAAACAAATCAAAATTTGAAGTGAACTTACGCACCTATTTTATTGTACAAGCTAACCTAATGTATGTTATATACCGCACGAGTTCCGTAAGTTTTGTTGTGCATTGTTCGTTTGTTTTTTTAAACGTTTGTCAAACACGTGTGCCGCGTTGCACACAGGTGTTCAGCACAATATTTAAGCGTATCAAACACATACGTTTGTGTACTCAAGTAGAGGTACCCGACACTATTTTATTATTATTGTTATTATTATATGCACACAGCTGGTGTTGGGTAAGGTAAATTGCTCGTTTTTTAAGACGGTTTTCATTTTACAATCGCACTTTTTGAGCACAACAATTAATACAAATATTTGTATTTATTCGCAAAGCATAAGGTTCATAATGCTCGACGAGCATATTATACCCGATACAATAGAAAAGTCTAGGATTTAGATTTTAATGAAATACAAGTAAGACGCTCATTGTAAAGAAAAAAAAACTATGAAAGTTTTTGAAAAAATATTTTTTACTATTTTTTATCTCTTTCATTTTAAAAGTTTGTTTTCACTTTTTTTAAAGACAACATTCATTTTTAATTCGGTATTGGGTTAAAAAATATTGAAAATACTGTATTCCGAATACTACTCAACACTTGGTGTCATGAGTGCTTGTGAGGGGGTGCTGGGGGGAGCGTTCCCACCTCTATTTTAGTTGATATTCATCGTTTCATCACTATTCACTTGTAAAAACAAAAAAAAAATATGTACTGTGTTATTAGAGATTTAAACATTTTCTAGGGATTAGAGGGGGAAGGGGGGTTTATATTTCTGCAGGCGCACTTGCTGGAGGTGCTCGTCCGAACCCACCAATTTCAATCTGACAAAAATCGTACGCGACTTACGTTGTACTGCGAAATCAACGACGGCGATATCTGTAGACTGGCCGCTCCCGCCGAGCTCCTGCAGTTACTGCTCATTTTCGTCCTTTCCGCGGCCACCAGTTCGATCATTTTGTTTTCGGCGGCCACCACGAGCTTTTGCAACTCTATCATGGCCTGGTGCCGTATCTCGTTCATCGAATCCTCTAAAAAAAACAAAATAAAACGAAAGAAGCCTAAATAGTTATTATGTTACGTGAATTACAAACAATGCAAGTAGTTAATTAATATAATATTGATGCGCGAATTTCATAAATAGATAATTTTGCACGACGTGCACTCGCGTGGTGGTGAACTGGGTTTCAAACAAATCTTGAAATTTTATTTTTCAAGTTATTTCCAAAATATTGGTAAACGTTCGAAGTTAATGGAAAAACATGCGATCGGAGGCTACTAGAATTTCGCCCCTCTTCACAAAAAAAGCTTCTTGCGCTGGAAATATAAGAGTTTTCAAATTTTGAAAACTATTTCTAAGATAATGGTGGAAGCTTGAAAAAATTAGACGAAGTGGGGGGGGGGGACTTCACACACATGACGTGAAAATCGGTAATTTTTTTTAAACAACTTCGTCAAGTCAATCAAAATTGCCGATGGCGATAATTACTATCGTTTTGCACGGATTTGACCGATAAATTTGAAGTGCTCTTATGTGGAGTCGTAACACATAATATTATGTTAGTCTGCTACACATTTTGTGACTTAAACATGCAAAGTTTGACAGAGTAAAATAATTATGGTGTAATACTAATTTCAAATTTCAAAATAAAATCTTAATCATTTTCATTTGATCACTTTTTGTGACGGCGACGAATTTTAATACATAATATATATAATATGCATACCATACGTGAATTTAGGCTACCTACTAAATTGAACAAATAACAAATATTTTTTGGTCGTAGCAATAAAAAAAAAATAAGGACAAAAATTTGTAAGAGGATCGATTTTGAAAAAAAAAAAACGAAATGAAAGACAAAAAATCGAAAAGATTGATAATAATATTTTTTTGTGAAACTATTATTATAATAGTATATAATAAACACATACATGTGAACAACAACAACAATAATATGTAGGCATACAATTATTATTTTTTTGAATTCCATGCGATTACAAATAAACGATTACCTTGAGAAACGATGTTTTTAATATTCTTGAAATCTGTGTATAAACGGAATCAATAAATTATTGGTGACATTTATGTCTAATAATATTATACATACAGGGTGAATCACCAAGCATGCTCACTCCCAAATTTGTCCATTAATAATGAATTTATTCGAATTCTGATGTTTCAAACTTTTAAATATTATATGCTCTTAGGCAATTTTTACAAATTCTTGAATTTTGTTGTGCTACTTAAAGAGTGTCCTGTGGAGGTACAACCTTCTGTTTTTTCAAACGAGAACCCCCCTCGCTTACTGAAAATTATTTAGCTGACAATTTTTTTGAACATTTGTATGTACCTATCAAAATTCGAATTTGTAGTTTCTTAGTTATTAAAATGTTTGTACTAAGGATAATAGTCCTTAAGAATGGTTTTATAAAAATATAAAATATAGGTAATATTGGAATTAGTATTTATTATATACTTGTGCTATTTTCACGAATCATTAATGCCGATGGATTAATACTAATGGCTAAAATTTTCAAATCACCATAGTCCCTCCCTCCCATATCTTATAAGTTCATTGACATCCTTATATATTACATCCTAACATAAATTTAAAAAAAAACCAAAACTTGTCGTAACTTCGTAAGACTTGATTCTGATGCGTCAAATTTGTCAGCAAAATTATCTATGGAATGATTTTTCATTATTGGAAGGGGGAGGGGTCTCGTTTGAAAAACAGAAGAAAACAGAATTTAAATCAAAGCTCTGGTTTATTGAACAATTTGAACATTCGTTAAGAAATAATAATATGTATTACCACGGAGTGAAGTTTAAACAATATTTTCATAAAACGTTTTGAAACAATTAAACGCTTAACTATAACATTTTAGTGAGTAAGATGAAAAAATAAACCATAGGTAACTCAAAATTATATTATTGTTATATTTAATAAAATATCATTCATATCAAAATTGTATTTTACATTCTGAGCTGAGGGATAAATGCATTATTTTTCTTACAATGATCTGGTTTATTTTAATTTATTATTTGTTTTATTTTTGTAACGAATAATTCGGGAGCACAACGACATTCGACTGACGGAATTTCGAATACGTCTTATTAAACTTTTGTCATAACCAGGGTTATCAATAGGTAACCGGTAACCGTGGACATTTATACACCACTTTTGAACCAAACGAATTACATTTTTTTTTTTTTTTATTGATTTATTTGTAAATTCCATTTTGTGCCTATTCAAATTTAAAACTAAAATGTATAGTTCTATATTATAATATATTAATGTGTGGGTGAACTCATTATTTGTTTGTTTTAACACAATGCTGTACTTGACGTGACGTGTATAATGTATATATTTTGATATTATCAACCATCATAAACACAACATAATGCATTAACCGGGGGTTCTTAACCCCGTTGGTCCATAGACCCATTTCGTGTCCGTAGATGACTACTCGGGGGTCTACACAGTGGTTGAGGGTTTTATTTTTAAATTACCCAAAAAATGAACAAACTTAGAAACTGAATATTTATACCGTGCATTTTTGTACCGCAAACTTTATTGAATGTATATATTTTTTTTATTATCGTAAATTCGAGCGGTTGTTCATATTTCGGTGTGAAGTTTCCGATAACGTACAGTTTAATCATTAAACTGTTTTTCGTATTGAAAGAAATTTGAAAAAAAAAATAAATGAATAATTTATACACAATTTGACGTAAACATTTTACTATATTAACTGTACGTCAACTAAATATATATTAAAACACTGTATTATTATTATTATTATTATTATTTAGGTACAATATTGTATGATTATAAAAATGATATATTATTCTAAGTACCAGTAGTAGTCATTTTATATTTACAAAATCTATAATTTATATAATAAACATTAAGTTGGTAGTCATTTTATTTCACGTTTGACAAAAAGAACGAAATAAATATTTTTATTTGATATTTACATAATACACTTATAAGTTGCGATATGGGCTTAACAACGCGTATTTTTTGTTACGAAATATTGTAGATTTTTTATATATATAAAATAAAAAAAAAAATTATAATGTGCGTAATAATTAAAAGAACAGTGGTTTTTAGTTGTGATGAATTATCTCTATATTATATTAATAATCGATATAAATTTTTTTTTCTTTAGTTATTTAAAATAATATTATGTTTAATTTGTAAAATTATACATTTTTAAAAAAAATTATTTATTTATAATACTTGCATCCAGTCATACTCAAATGTCAATAGTAAAAATGTTTTACAAAAAAGTAACAAATAATATCAAATCGAGATAAACGAGTAAGTAAGGCCCCACTTGGCCAACAAACCGCAACGCATTAGTGGTGAAAGAGAAACACTACCTCGTGTACCATTTGTGGGATAGCACTTGCACCATCAGATCCATGATGCTCACACAATTCTGTACGATGAATTCAAATATTCGATCGACTGTGCGAGACTCTCGGATCGGGATCTCTCCCTCTCTCTCACTCCTCGTCCCTTTTTTTTTCACTCTCCATCTCTATGATTGTCGCAGATAAAAAAATCTAAAATATTAGTAACCCACAAATAACAGACCGATGTCAAATTATGTGGCGAAAGAGAAGCCCTTCTCCTAGATGTGGAGCAGCACTTGCATTATGAAACACATATTGCCTAAGCGAATCGATACCTATATACAAATAAGAAAGCTAGACTCAGCTCTGCTCGGGCACTCTCTCCCTCTCTTTCTCTTTTTCTCACTATTATAATCTTTTTCATTACTATCAATAAAAAAATCTAGAATACAATAGTCAAAAATCAAGAATACAAGCTTAACCTGCAAGTAGAAATTAACGATTTCGAATTACCGTTTTCGAAATTTATCGTTACCTATATTAATATTTAATATAATAAAAAATAAAAAAAATATATTTAAACGTTGATTATATAATATTTACATGCATTTTATAGTAGTTAATTAGAAGTATTTCAAATTGTAAACTGTTGATTTGACAATGTATGTTTATCATTTCGTTATTGGACAATTTTAGTATTATATTATTATTATGTTACATAGCTTAAAATAGAGGAAAATTATTCACGGTTAATTATAAAAAAAGTCTCAAAATGTAACGTTTACTTAAAAATATAATGAAACAACAATTATTGCAGATAGTAAAACCTACAAAAATATAAATAACACATTTATTGTTTTTCAATACATTTTATAATCCACATCGTGTTCTCGAGAAAACGAATGCTCAACACCCCGTTATTGTTTATATATTTAAGTGTGATTCGACTGCGGGTTCTTATTTATTTAATAGATATATAGATACATAAATCAATAAACAACAGAAAATGAAAAGGTGACAATTATTATAATAAATTCAACGACAGTATAATACAATATATTTTCTTAAACAATAATAATTATTATATATATTGATTAAACGAACGCAAAGCAATAACGACATCATCGTCACGGGATGAAATCGAAAACACCCCTTTCGTGAGCTTAAGCATATTTCTTACCAGCTTTCTTTTTGATGTTTTCGATCTTCTCTTCCGTGTGCCGTATCGTCTGCGTCAGAATTTCTTCGGTCGTTTTCTTTCGGTTCCAGTCCGGAAAACTCGTCTCGGTCATGCCACGCTCCTGGAGTATACCCAACGCTTTTTTCGTCTTTTCCACCATGCTCAGTATACAGTTCAACATCTATAATAATTCAGCACACGAGTTCTCGTATTAAACAAAATGTATATGCAATAATTATACATTATAATTATAATAAGAGATTCGGTAGAGTGCCTGGAAATTTTCTGGGAAGGGGGGGGGGTTGTTGTAAGAAATGACCAAGGTTGGGATTGTAAAGCACTTACAGTTGTAAAAATATGTAATATAAAACAACATAATATTCAAAAATTGGAATTTTAAAACAAAGTTAAGCACACGTTTGTTTAAACACTAAAAAAATAACCGAAACACGTTCAACCGAAAACCACTAGTATATTAGGTACAAGAGTACACTGGTAGTCGACCGAGTTAATTTAGTACAGGAATCGTCAAAATTTTCCATCAAGCGTTTCTTTGATGATCGACCACTATTTATTTGTGTAACTATGAGATTTACCATAAATGGTTAATTCGAGGAAGTGCGACATACGGGTGATCAGCCTCTGTATATGTTAAATATACAGATATGCTTTTGGGCTGGGTACAAGTTTTTTTTTTAACCGATTTTTGTAACGGTTAGTTTATTTTCATAGAAACGCAACTATTCACAAAAACATATCAATGATTCTTCAATTTTGTTCGTGGTGTAAAAATATCTAGTTTACAAAACGTAAAAGTGTGTTTAAGATTATGCAGCAACCGATATTGGTATGATTAATTTGTAATATGAACTACCAATTTTCTTCTAAAAATCGACTGGTTGGTAATCCCTGGTATAGTAAATAATACATATATAATGCTTCCAACACTCGTTCGATAATAATCGCAGCCTTAAATGATAAAAAAGGGCCCATCAAAATCGGCAAATAACAAAAGTTCAAATTAAATCAAATTTTTTTTTTCGAAACTATACGTTATCGCGCCCCTTGTAATCGGTTTATTTCATTTAATCGGTATTTACTTTTAAAATTATACAGTAAAAAAAAGTTCATTTAAATGTGATTTCACAATATTAGATCCTAGACCGTCAATTTTGATTAAAAAATGGGCCAAACTGCAAAATAAAATGTTTAATTTCAGTTCTCTGAATCATGAATCATGAAACAAACTGTAAGCTCACTCTCCTACCTCTTAAGCATTTTATAAGAAATATGCAAATATTCCAAATGCTATAAAATCCCAACCCAGTTGGTGATAGTACATTTAAATGAATAACATTGTGGAGCTAGTACAAAAGACACAAATAAGGGAATTTATGGGACAATAGGGGAAGCATAATCCCTAAGGGGGAGGCCTCTGGGCACTCCACTGATGAGATTTAATCTCAAAGTCGATTGATGTGAAACAAAACGTGTGTTCTGAGGTTAGCTGTAAACGACATGACGGTATGTTTCCTTTACCCCTACGGCCTTGTGAACATATTATATACATAAATGGTTGGGGTAGTTGTTTGTTATAATGTATAACCGCCCATAGCGTATATAAGTATACAGATGACGAGGGGTGATTAAAATGTAAAAACTAAATTAAAGTTGTCTTACACGGGCCGCGTTTTTCTATACAAAGAACCATTTTCCAGGAAAACAGCATTCGTTTAAAATAATGTTAATGATCTGCTGAACGTAAATAAATTATTTTATTTACTCGTGCAGTTTCAGAATGTGGTCGTAAAAAGAATACAAAGAATAAATAGAATGGGAAAAAATGATCCACTAAATAATCCACAGCAATAAATGGGGTTCCCATTTGAAAAACGGAAGTTTGTATTACCACGCAGGACACCCCTTAAGTATTCAAGAATTTGCAAAAATGGCTTTTGAGTATATTTAAAAATTAAGCCAAAAGTCAGAATTTGAATGACATTTCATTATTAGAGTAAAACGTGGGGGGGGGGGGGTGAGCGTGCTTGGTGAATGGCGAATCACCCTGTATATTATACTCGATAGTCAACACGACGACACTCGCAGGTAGGAATTCAATGTTGCATTTGTATATTATCGAAACTCGTTCACACGATATATTGTTCGACAAAGTTTGAAACTCAAAGTTCTCATAATAACATTGTATAACTATATTGAAACTCTTTATATAAAGCCCTTATAGGTATATACTGAAAGAACCGCAAGTGCGTGAAACATATTGAAAAGACAAAACACATTTTTAAACATTATTGTTTTTGCGAATGATTCTAAAACAGTAAAATCGAAGGTGAAATAGTGAAGACCAGATTTAAAAATTATAATCTATAACAACTTAGCTTATAATTTTCTTAGCACTTTTTGTTTCATATTTTGTGTTTTTATTTTATTATTTTATTTTGTTGGGGTGCAATATAAATGTGCATATGAGTAGTGGTAGGAAAAGCATTGCAAACCCAAACTACAGATTGATAGAAGTTTTTCGCTTTTATTTTTTATGTCAAATTAATTTTATTTTCTTAATGAATATCTATCAATAATTTTAGCATAAATATGTTTTTGGGCTGAATACAAGTTTTTTGTTTCTGATCTTAGGTTTACGTTTTAGTTTTTAGTATAATCTTTGACATAGTGAACAATTTTTTTTTGCAGATATTGGATTACGAGATGGATAATTATTAGCACAGGATAGAGACAGGTAGAATCAGGCTTGTGTTGCGGTTTAATGGACTTCAATAGCCTTTGAAGACCTAAGATGAAGATTAAAATAATTTCAATTTTCAAAGTTATAATTTTTTAGCGCCTCCTTCCCTCTGCGTACGTCACTGCTGGTATACACATAATAATAAATAGTGATAATAATAATATTATGATGTTATGTAACTATACTACGAGACTTGCGTCGAACGCACTTACCACATGTATGTTCTTCCATTCGTCCTCCACGTGGCCCTTGTGGTCTTCCACTTCGCGGATTTGCAGCAGTGGCAGTATGTTGTACGGGTGCGACGGCAGTGGTGGCAGTGGCGGCGGCGGTGGCGGTTCCTGCGGCTGAAGGTGCGGGTGATGGTACATGAACGGCATGGCGTAACCGAGGTTCGGCCGCTTGATGGACGGCTGCTGGTACTCCATGTCGGCCGCGTAACCGGTCTCGTAGTAACCGTCGGCCAACGGGTACGGCCGCTTGTGGCCGTTTCCACCGACGTTGTTGTTGTTGTTGTTGTTGGCATTGCTGTGGTTGTTGTTGATTCCATTGTTGATGTTGGTGTTGTTGTTGTTCTCGCGTGGCATCGGCGACGGCGCCGGGACACGCTCCACTTGGTGGAAGATCTCCGACGGTTCCGTGGCCTGCGAGTCTCTGTCCAAGTACGCGTTCTCGTGCTGTTTCAGGTATTGGCATAACGTCTGCAACAACGATGATAGTTTGTATGGATAATTTTTTGTTGCGTGTAATACGTCTAACGTCAGGCTGGTCCTACGGCTCTTACAGCTTAGGTTACGTTAAGTTAGGTTATCAACTTTAAACCTATTAAGTATAATTACTACATCTTATGTGTTCAATAAAGATCGGATGGTGGTGGGGGGTGGACGTTGCTGGTTGGACTACTCAGCCTTAATCGATTTTATCCCCCCCCCCCACCGGTTTTTCTTTAATAAATATCTTATCTAAATTTTGATTTTTTTAATGTTAAAATACACTTTTTAGAAACCTTACATGGGTTTTAGTTTCAAACCAGAAGTTTTATAATATTTATAACCTTGTGTGGTATGTGTAATAATAGGCTTAGAGTCATGTGAGCCACGATGATTTTAGCTGTCTCTGTAAAGTGAAATTGTTCTAAAACCTAAATTCACAAGATACAAGTACTCCAATCTAAAGTTCTGAGGACAATATGGCTTTATGGTTTGTTCGTAATGATTCATCTCACAAAGATTTCCATCTATACCCACAAATAACTGAGTACATAAAAAAATAGCAATTAACTTCTTCAACCACATAAATTCTGCTCGCAGTGCGAAATTTTACAAACTACCTTCTGTACGCCGACTCAAGAGTGTACGTGATCTTTTATCATAATATTATTACATTCTTAATGGTAAATCTTTTGTATCGTAGTAGTATAATTGTATTCTTATGTTGTAGTTAGTACATGTTATGTTGTCAAATACTGTAATATTTTCAAATTACTGACTTTTAATACTACTTTTGTTATTGTTATCTATTATTCAAAAGTACAAATATGTAATTTCATTAACAATAAGTTTAGATGACATAATATCAGGGAAACTTTAGCAAATAAATAAATTAAAAAAAATAAATAATGGTTTTAAAATGATAGTAATTATTAGTAAAAATTGTCGAGTGTTACTGTTAGTGTTACTATTTCTCTCAAGCATTTACAGCCAACTTTTGTATTTCCGTTCATATACTCATTGTAACAATCATTACAGATTGTATATATTCATATAAATCTTAAAAAAAAAAAATAGTAAAATAGCTATTTTTCTTTTCAACGAAGTTTTAGTAGGTACCTATATCATGCCGAATAGAAACAAAACGAGAGAAATCTGTTTCGAAATGTTAATTATTATAATAAAAATAATGTTAAGGCGGTTATGTTGTTGCTCCAAAATTATTTCCCGAATGCACTTGACGTTTTCAGTGATTTAACGCGTTTCGGCGTGATACGATATTAGGTTACGGCGGCGGCGTTATAAACTGTGCGAAACCGTCAAAACCCGGATTCCATAAAAATAAATAATTCTCCGTTGCTTTATGCTGTATGTACCTACTGCAATGGTAGTAAAAATGCGGTAGGTATGTATCCACACAGCATTTTTCAATGTAAACGATTAAATAAATATTAATTTTGAATTGAAATTGAAATATTTAAAATTAAAAGTTAATTCTACTTTAATATATATTTTATTTTTTTAGTAAATTTTCAAATATTTAACAGTAATTAATAATTATTTAATTATAAATATTTTATTTTCAATAAACATTTTATAATTTAATAATTTAAATATTTAACATTTATTTAATATTGTAAGATTAATTACAATTTAATTTTAAAAGTGAACATTGATGTTATATTTATATTTTAAATACAATTTTTGTAATCTGTTCATTGGAAAAATGAACATTTTATTTCCAATTAAATTATATGATTAAACTAATATTAAGATATGACATAAATGAATATTAACATTTAATATGTTATAAATATAGAAATGTGTTGTTGTTGCGATTTCTTAATCAGCGGGGAAAACCATGTAACGACCGTTGTTTCCGTTGCGCATACGCCGCGACCGCTTTGAAAACGCTGATAAACCGCTACAAACTCAATACTCATTATTTATAGAAGAGTCTACTTATGTTATTATTACGTAACTTGATAATTTATTATTCGTCCAGTGGTGCTACATAGTACATAGTGTTAGTACATTGTGCATTTGTGCATCACAATTCACAATTCACACTCACAGTCATATTATAATTTAAGACATTTTGTCTCCGCGCGTATGCCGTAGATGGTAGATGTACTTATTATATTGTATCGTTCGCGTTTTTTATATTTTATAATTTGTATCAAAGACGCGCCTTACAGTTGTCCAGTTATCGAGTATTCCAGCAATACAAATTCAGTTGACGTGACATTTTGTCTCCACGCGTATGCCGTATATGTGCTTTATTATTATTGTATCGTTCGCGTTTTTATATTTTATAATTTATGTCAAAGACGGTTCAGTCGTCCAGTTGTCCAGTAATACAAATACATTTGACGTTGTATACCTATACATTTTCGGTAAGTACCTGCTACTTTTTCATTATCGTGCTCCTTATTATTGTTATTAATATTATAAAATATAACTACTTACGAAAACGATGTAGACAGAATCAGAATGAATAGAACAATATAAAAACTGTAATAGTTAATTAAACAAATAGCTAGATATTAAATTACATTTTGTATTACGTATATTGTTAATTCTATATAAACTTATACATGTATTTAATGGCGGGCTAGTGTGGTCAAATTTCGACCATAGACGAATTGCGCCTAAAACAAAATTTTCGTTTAAGGTATATAGGTATTAATACATTTCCTACTTGAACAAGTAGTTTGATAACTTATTACTTATAAAATAAAGGTATTATTATAAACCTAAATTATTTAAGTATGTTGTAGCCTTGTGTAAGTAGTGTATTAAGATTAAAATATATTTTATAAATCATGTTATTCATATTATGTACCTACATCAAAATTAATATTTATGATATTGGAATAGTCTTCAATTGTTAACAATACTCTGACCTTATAAGTTTTTCATTACAATTTAAAGTTAATTATAAATTTGCTTTTCCTTTTAAAAAGGTTATTGGATGAAGTAAAATTTGATGCCGATATTTGAAAGTTGCAAATGTAATGTATCAAGCTAAATGTTTTATATTTATGTCAATAATTTTTATATCTGTATAACTGCCTACTTATAAATTATAAATTTACCGCTTCAGACGTGGTTAATAAGTTTTAGTTGTTTAATTTCTTTGATTTACAAAAAATTATTAATAGTTAGAAGTTAGCTGGTCGGTAGTAAAGTGTTTTCATTAATTGTGTTTATTTTATAACTATTGCCATATTTTACACTAATATTATTTTGCTATAGGTAATATATGTCATACATATAATAATAATCATTATTTTCTTTTATATTAATTATAAATATGTCTAGTCAATCTGAAAGTAAATCTACTAAGCGTAGAAGATATCTGAATGATATGGAAACCATTGATTTTATTGTTGAAAATCAAGAACAATTAAACTTTTTACCACAACCAAGTACCTCCATAGATAATGATAATGACTTAGTTGTAGAAAGCCATGATATATCATCTCGTAGTGTAATTGTTAATGATGATATTTTTTCTAATAATATTAATACTGATGATATATTTAACTTTTCTTTTTCAACTATTAATTTTGATGATAATAATGTAGACATATCTGATTATTATGATCTACAAAATGAATCATGTAGCTCTGATTCTAATGATGAATATTCAATAAATTCTAATAATATTTTATATGATAATCAATGTTTAATTCTTAAACTTATTGCTAACTGGACAATTGAACATAATATTACATTATCTGCACTATCTGCTTTATTAAAACTTTTAAAAAATCATAAATGTTTCAGTCATTTTCCAGTTGATGCTAGAACTGTGTTAAAGACACCTAATAAACCTAACAAAATTCAAACTATTCAATCTGGGTATTATTACCATTTTGGTATTGCAAATGGTTTGAAATCTCATTGTAATTTTTCAATTATTAAAGAAAATATAATTAAATTGGTTGTTGGTATTGATGGTTTGCCGCTAACAAAAAGTTCCTCTAGCGCCTTTTGGCCAATTCTTGCATATGCTCGGTACAGTTCTTGTAAATCTAATGTTTTCTTAGTTGGTCTTTATTGGGGGAAAGAAAAACCACAGTGTAGTAATTCATTTTTAAAAAATCTTGTTGATGAACTTAAATTTTTAGCAGAAAATGGTATGGATACTGCTTATGGTAGAAAAAATGTCAAGGTAGAAACATTTTGTTGTGATACTCCAGCTAAGAGTTTTATTTTAAACACCAAAGGGCATGTTGGATATTATTCCTGTCCAAGGTGCACCGTTGAGGGTGAACGTATAAATAATACCATGTGTTTTTTAGGTACAAATTTTCGCAAAAGAACTCATTTAGATTTTATAAACCGTGTCGATGATGAACATCATATAGGCAATACAATATCAATTTTAACTGAAATACCTTATATAAATATGGTGGACGATTTCAGTATTGATTATATGCATTTGGTATGCTTAGGCATTGTTAAGAAATTGATTTTATTATGGTTGGGTATATTTAAAAAATCCCCTGTAAATGTTCGCATACAAAGTCGAAATGTACATGTAATTACCAATCGTCTCTTATTTAATAAAAAATATGTAACTGTTGATTTTTCAAGAAAACCTAGGGGATTAAATGATATAATGAGGTGGAAAGCAACAGAGTTTAGACAGTTCTTACTTTATACTGGGCCAATAGTGCTAAAAGGAATTTTACTGGATGAATGTTATATTCATTTCATGTGTTTACATGTAGCCTTTAGAATTCTTTTATGCCCTGTAAGTACTGAAAAATTGGTCAATTTCAGTGAAAAACTTCTTATACATTTTGTTGAAAAATTTGAAGAAATATACGGACCTCAATTTTCATCTCATAACATCCATGGGTTAATCCATATAGTAGATGATTATAGGAAATTCGGCTCTTTAGAGGAATGCTCATGTTTTCCCTTTGAAAACTACATGAAGTTCTTAAAAAAAATGGTAAGAAAACATGAGAGGCCATTAGAGCAAGTAATTAAACGCTATCAAGAATTTTTAACCTTTAGTGAATCTAAATTAAATACCAATCTACACAATGAAATAATATACAAAAAAAAACATGTTAATGGACCTTTACTTGAACACTTTACTACCGTTCAGTTCCAAATCATTATTAAAAATAGAATTAAAATAGATATAAAGTCTATTTCAGATTGTTATATAGGTTATGAATATGATAAACAATTATGTATTTTTAAAGTATTAAATATTTGTAAAGATTCTATTAATGATAGATATGTATTTTTGGCTAAAAAATTTAATAAAATTTGTTGTTACTTTGAAAAACCTATGAATAGCTTAAAGTTAGGCATAGCATTAGTTGATGAATTATCAGCTGCAGAAGATTACACTATAATTGATATAGAGTTAACAGAATTTTCTAAGTATATGATATTATTTGATAATGATAATAATAATGTAGCATACCCCATTTTACATACTCTTGATGTTATTTAATTAATTAGTTAAATTAGGTATATTTATAATTATTAATTTTATGTATAAATACAACTTAAATAAATTGACTTACTTATTTATTTTATTTTATTATTTACTATTATTATTAATTCTGAATTGAAAAAAATGATGATCGTTAATATTTAAATAATATGTGTATAGGTACTTACCCTTTTAAATTATTTTAATTTTCTATGATATTTATTATTATTTAATATTTTTATTTATTGTTGTATTATTATAGTATTAAAATGGCAACTTATTCAGTAGTTCACTTTTTCGGTGATGACTCTGTAGAACCTGTACCTAGTATTTGGATTTCAAAAAATGGGACTTGTGCATGGCCAAAAAATGGAGCTTTGATTAAAAAATACATACAACTAAAAACTATTCCTAATGAAATTGAATTTGTTTATCATAAAGCAAGAGTTCTTAAAACAAATA
>NW_019104257.1:0-18740 GCF_001856785.1 Myzus persicae
ATTGTTTTCTTTGTGATCTTTTATTGATAAAATAAGAGGTGTGCCAGGAATGGTATACTTATACTACTTATATATATGTACTTAAATACTTGCTAATTTTTAGAAAAAGAAAGTCAAGCAAAAAAATTATCTTAAGCTTGGTCAGAACCAGATACGTCAGATGATGGTAGTTATATATCTCCAATAAGATCATCTCCTAAAAAAAGGAAATTAATACCAAAATGTAATCGCCAACTTGAAAAGGAATTTCTGGAACCACCTAAACCACCTACCACACCTATATGTAATATTAATAAATTGTATATCTTAGAATTAGAAATATAGGTATTTAAAAATATTTGTAACTTTTCTCAATGTTATAGCAACTAGATCTAGTACACATTTTGGTTCTGTTTTGTCAGAGACTAATGATATATTACAAGGCTTGAACTCCAGCTCAATCGATGAATATAAAGAAAATAATATGAATAGTATGTAGTATTGTAGTATGATGACTATTTAGTTATTTGTTGATATTAACAAAATCAATTTTACTTATTAATTTATTAAATATTTTAAACGTTAAACTAATTATAGTTTTTTATTGTTACCTATTATATAAATATAAATACTAATACAGTCATTGATACCTTAGTTCAAACATTGGGTAATTCAAATAATGCAATCAGTCCAAAAAATATAGAAAATGTGGAAAATGTGGAAAAAAGTAAATATATAAATTACACGTATATAATATGTTGGAATTTGGTAAAAGTTTGTTTCAATCTAAAGTCCTCAGGACAATATCTAACGCCCCATGGTTCATACGTAATGCTGCACTGCACACAGACTTCCAACTACCGTCTATAACTGATTATATAAAGAAACTAACAATCAACTTCTTCAACCACTTACAGTCTGCTAGCAGCGCTAAATACTACAACCTAAGTGTCCCTCCTCCAATACGCCGTCTCAAGCGTGGACGTCCACATGACCTCCTATGTTAATTGTCTATTGTATTATTATTTTCCCATTTATTAGTTCTTAATTAAATCTTAATTGTACATACCTATTACTGTTGTAAAAATATAGTTAGATCTAAGCTCATAAACATTGTTAAATTCTAATTTATCAATTCTTACTGATTTGTAAAAATTTTTTTTTTTTTTTTCTTTTATGTTAACCTTTTTCAAAATGTCAAATATTATTTTCCTTTAGCCTTAAGTTTAGATGACCAATTGTCAGGAAAACTTTATAAATAATAAAAAAAAAAAAAAAAAGGTAAAAGTTTGTCAATTAAAAATATAATTTAAAATTACTTAAAATATTATAGATAAATATTCGAGTATAGATGATATTATTGTTAGTCCATTACAAGTATCCAATGCAATTACAAATGAATTTCAAAATTTGAGCTCAAGCTTTAAGAGTACTCCTAAAGAAAATATTGAATCCTGTGTGTATCTACCAATATATTTATAAATTATAATTTATGCATTCTTATTTTTAATTAAGTTACATAATGCAATACCTATACTTATCAATTTTAAAAATTATTAGTTTCTACCAGATTTACTAGTCCAGCCTGTTCTAGTTATGAACAAAATAATTCAGATTCAATGAGTTATCCTAAAGAAACTCATTCTACAAGTAGGTTATACATGCTTATAAGTTATGCATACAATTTATCATAGGTTTTATTAGCTTCAAATAGATAAATAATAAGATAAAATTGATTTTTAAGGTGAACCATATGATGATATTTTATTGACGCCTGCAGAGTATACATCTTTAAATAATATACATGTATTCCAAGAAAACTCTGTTAATAAAGAAGGTACAATTAAATACTACTTAATTAAGCGCTAAGTCATTATTAAGTAACATAAATTGCTTATTTTAAAATGTGTTCTGAAATTAAACAATCATTTAGGTGACATTAATGAAATAGCTGAATTTATATGCAACTCTGGTATGAATGCAATTTTATGATTGACAATGATGTAATTAAAAATGTTGAAAATTCAACTAGTTGTAGTTTGACTGAAAGTGTAAACATAAATGGTTTGTATTCCATTAAGTAAATTGTAGTTGGACAAATATTATTCAGAATGTTTGTTCTAGATAACTATTTTTGCAAAGATCTGTTGGCCATTAAATCATTGATAGAAAAAAATGAAAAGACAACAAAATCTATGTTAAAACAGATCTTGATACAATTACACATGACAAATACCTCCAACACTAGAATCGTGAATGCCATAAAAAATTTGGACCAAAAAGTACAAATTATTATGAAATCGGATTCTAGAATGAAATCTTTAGCTTTACCTATTCCCACATTACCCACTGCATTCATTAATTTATTACCGGCAAAATCAATTGAAGAAGTAGATTTACTAGAATCTCTTTTATCAGATGAGACTGATGGGTTAAAGAATCAAGAAGAATTAGTGAGTATATATTCTTTTTGAATCATATTTTTATGTATTTTAAATATTTACTTAAATAACTTACTTCATGTCTAAAACTTGAACTCAGTACTATGCATCAATATTGTTATAGCTTAAATATCTCTTTAAAATACTTTAAAATATGAGCCATATTTTTTGAAATTTCAGAAAACTTATATTTATATGAAAGTTGGAAGTATTAATTCCTTTAGTGCAGCAATACGACAAGCAATTGACACATGCTTTATTTATAAAATATTATCTGTCTTCAGCTATAAAGGGAAAACAAAACGAAGTTTTGTTAATTTAAAATTATTCTCAATTATTTATGGTGAGTGTTTACATTTATATAAATATTATAATAGTTTAAAAATATTAAGACACTATTAAAATTATTTGTTATAGAAGCTTTATCTGGTTTTCGAACTGATCCACAGAAAGAAATTACATTCCACAATGTTACAGACAATTACATTAGACATTCTAGCTTTCTAGTCTCAAAGTAAATATCATCTTCAGTGTTGTAATTATTATTTAGTATTATTACCTTTATGAATCGTATAAAAAAGTTCAAATTTTTTCTTTTATATTTTATTCTTATATAAAAAAATGTACCTATTGGGTGCAAGTATTATTATAGTAATTATATATATATATTACATACTATGTAGAAAATATTTGAAAAACAATTCCTGATAAATATATATATATACCTACTTATAAATGGCTTAGGAAGTACCTAATCTAAATATTATTATTATTATTATTTTTCTTTTTTTACCATAATAATGTGCATTCTTAATTTTGATTAAGTGTTTTATTAAGCTATACTACATATCTAATTAATTATTATTATTTACTTAACACGGTTTTTACTTTTATTCTATTATATCAACTATTATTTTTTCTTATTTTATACCATAAACATAGATTGTATTTAAATATAATATTGGTTATATAAATAGCTAATATGCCATTGCTACTATATATTTTAACATTTCAAATAATTATGTACTGTTTATATTATGTTCTTTTAGTTATTTTAGTTAGGTTAAGGTGAACCTACTATAATTATGTATTTATAATTTTAAAGACAAAAGCAATTAAAATATTATTAATCTTACTAAACATATTATTATACACATTTTATAATGAACTTAATAAATATTTGTTCCTAATTCATGTTTTTTAGTTTAATTTTATAGTTAAATAATTACCTATTATATAATAAAAATGGAACTATGTGGGTGACAAGCAATATATATATTCTGAAACTACATATTATAATATAGCTGGTGAATCTGAAAAACTTTTGTTGAACCCTTTCAATCTGGTTAAAATTATAAGCTAATCAACCTATTTCATAGTCAGGATTTAATTTAATTTTTTTATTAGGGGGGCGGGGGGTGGTAAATGGTCAATCTAGCATAGACATTTTTAAATAAAGGTCTTCATGATAGAGTTAAGGGGAATATAGAATACGAAATTTCATTGCTAATATATAATATATATACATATTATGTATATACTATATACAGCGGCGTATTTAGGAATAGTTATTGGGAGGGGATGAGCCATTGCATGTTACACATAAAAATTAAAAATACTATAAACACGATTTAGTGTCAGGTAAATATAGGTAAATTCTTTAATAATAGAAAAAAAGACCAAGGGGTGGATTGATCCCCCCCCCCAGTAAATACGCCGCTGATTATATAGTATTCACGGTTACTGTATTAAACATTGAACTGTAATATACCAATTGATAAAACAATGTATGAACCCCGTTGAATCAAAGAAAATTGAACTGTTATTACACAAGAAATTAAACCAAAGGAACACGGTGTATTATACAAATCGAGGTGCACTGATGCACGGTTATTACACCGATATGAGCACTTTAAATACACGGTTTAACCTGTATAAAAAATCGGTATTCAAAATCAGAAAAAAACGGTTCACTGAACAGGATTTACACCGTACTCTGCAACAACAAAACTTAATATATTAAACACTGACAGCACTGAAAATGCTTCTCGGGTAATAGTAACTTGAGAAGGACGACGTGACGGTTCCAGTTTGTTGTTTTTGCTTATTTCAGAGACAATTCACAGGTCCATGTATATACGAATGCACGAAAATTCTATCTATTTATAGCTAATAACAATCTTGTTAAGAGGCCGTTACACGGCCATTTGTTGTCTCCGTCTTACAAGTGCGTAACAAAGCAAATTTAGGCTTAGCAGATCACGTTTAACTCCGGTGGTAGTTTGAAAATTAGAGTGAATCGAATTATTATGAAACTCGATGGATTATCTGTGTTTTTTACGATAACTCAGTTTTTAAGTAAGTTCTAAGCATTTTTAATTTACGCTTACAAAATCTTATAGTATTCGAATAGGTTATCTACTTAGCAAGACTGGCTAATAATAATGTATCTAATATTCTAATTAATATTTATAAAAACTATTTTATAATTACCTACCTGAGCCAGTTCTCTGACTTTTTTTCATCCTCACCTTTTCTCGCCGAAATGATGCATTAAGGCTGGTCATTTTTTTTTTGCATTCATCCGATGTCGTTCCCATTTCTGTGGCCAACTCTTCCCACTCATCGGATTTTGCAAATTTATTATAATACTTGGGGTGCTTTGGGGACCACAGTATCGGTTTTTTTTCGTAACGCTCAATGAGGTCCAACATCTTTTCGTTATTCCACTCCATTTTTTAGATTTAAATTAAATTTATACAAATAAACCACTTTAAACACTTAAACTTTTAAAACAGTAAGTTTTTATACAGTCCTGTAGCGGTAGTGATCAGGGCGATTCGCTGCGAGCAACTAGTTTACCGTACACACTAGCAGCGAATTGTAATGTAACATTCCTTTGATGTTCGTCAAAATACCGACACTCGGGTGGATCGACAGCGTCGCGATGTTACAGTAACACCGTACACACTTGAGCATTACAGTTACATTACGGCGTTACATTACACCAAAATGCTCCAGTGTGTACCTTAACAAACGCCCGTACGACGCACATCAACGCACCTTCAAAAGCCTATTTTCCTCCTTTATTTAGTGCTTTTATTTTCGTTTCGTTGTGTAATGGGCGCTTTTCATACCGGTGAGTAAAATTCTACATACATTATATGATATTCATTACATTATACGTACAGGTGTATTTAAGGCAGCGCGTGCCGCGCGTACTACCTACTGTTTCACTACAGACGTTGTTTACCGCTATTTTTTTTTTTTTAAATATAATACGCCATGCTATTTTGATCGTGTTTTTGCGTACAACGCGTATAGGTGTTCACTTCGCATTCGTCTTATATCGTCCGAGTATTAATCGGCTCCATTCTGTTTAATCGCTTTAACATTTTAAATAAAAACACGTGATTGTGCTACGACTCGCTCGGTGTGTATTTTTTCGTATTTTTCTCATATCACACCGCAAAAGGTATCAAATGATTTGACGTATTAAAATTCTAAAAATAACGCAGTGAAACAATTACCAATGATAACATACAATACATAATTTATATTTCATATATTACTTTTTATTCCTATCAATATGATATTATGTGTATAAGTATTCGTTTTCTTATTATAATCTTATTATAATGTATATAAATTCTAAACGATCCTTTTTTCTAAGTATATTCAATATGGTGAAACGCTGTGTGCTGTGTGGAGTTGTGGACGATATCGTGGATGTCACCGTACAAAAGTAATTACAATACCAAACCCAACACATAATATTGATCAGTATAATAAATATGTCGTTACATTCCCCTTTAGATTTCCAAATGACCTGCCACGTCGTCTCCGGTGGGTGGAATTTGTTGTCAACAACGGTCATGTCGCGAACATGAACTCTAAGCTGTGTTCCAGGCATTTCGTTCCCTGTGTTGACTACTCTGTGGAAAACGTACGACGACGCCGTCTGGTGCATACAGCAGTGCCGTCTTTGGTGTGTATGATTGAGGTGTTCCAAGAACAACCCTACTGAACTTAATGACATTTGAAATTTTTGCTATTGCACAACACAAGTACACTAACAGACATTATATATAAATATGAACTTTTTAAATTAAAAATCATTTAAATTAAATTCCAAGTGAATACCAAATCATTAGATCACTTCTGTACGTTTCACTTAATTGCATAACACAGTGTGAATTACAAACCCAACATGCACCTACGGCCATGTGTCAATTGGTATTATTTTCAGCTACAGACACCATGTGCAATTATTATCTTGGACACCAACCCTCCAATGGCACAAAGTCTGGTTGTGTTTTCTATGTCATTTACTTAATTTATTTAATATAGTTCTACGATTAAGGATTTCTATAGTTTTACCTAACCACTACTACACTTACTCTGTACAACATTCTTGAAAACCAAATATAATATATTTTTTAACATAAGCCTTACATTCAACTCACCCTGATGTACTTAATATCGTTGCATTAATGTTAATATTTAGAATTATTTTATATTACGGTCAAAGTTAGTTATAACCCACTGTGTTTTATACACATCTATAATAAACAAATGACAATTACTCAAACTACTCATAATATGTTTTCTGACACGGTTGCTGACAAAACATTTCACTGTTCGCCTTATCCACTGCGATTCACAGTCCTAACCTGGCTGACTCAAAACTTATTGAACACAATAAGTACAGTTAATGTTATTACAGTTACTTACAATGGACTTTATTTTAAATGTTATAACATAAACATAAATATTTTTCTCGCACAATTATCAATGTCTGTTCTACACAAACATTGCATTGGATCTATAGTAATGCATTTTTGATTTGCAAGTTGTGATCTAAATATTTTATTTGTTATGCAAGCACTGTCGGGGTTGTAGCTCACTTTATTAAAAATATAAACGTACAGCGTACTCACCTCGCACAATGGCATGCATTCACATCCTATAAAACCAATTGATCAATATACTACAAAACATAAACCTTACACCTGTGACTTATAAAATATATCATTGATGAATTCACTTAATGCATATAATAAGTATCTACACTTACTTGTAGAGTGCCACACATTCTTAAAATATAAGTTATTGTTAGCGTAAGTGTGGTCTAGCCAACTCTTTAGAGAATTTCTCCTGTTTTGTTATAAGTACTTCTCAATTTTCATTTTTTAAGAAATGATTAACAATGTGTCGTATATTGTTGACAGTCGTCAGCATAATTTTAGCATAATTTTTAGCAATTAAGATATTAGAATAGGTCAAGCCTGGGAAGCTAGATGTGCTGAGGTGACAAAAATTACTTAGATATAAGACGGCCGCACGGGCAGGAACGTGGAGTCCCCGTCGTCACCGGGTGTGTTGTCGAGAGCGTGCCATCGACGTGCACACGGAAGAGGCGACGATTGCTGTACGGGTGACTTTTGTTTATTTAGTTTTAAAATAAAAGTGTTTCCGACCCGTAAAATTATTTGTTTAATTTTTGAGTAGTCACGCAATTTGCCGTACTCTTTTCAATCCAATCTATATCACTCAAAAAGTGCATATACGACAGTGGCGCCCAACGTAGTTCGAATCACGATCGGAGACACTTTTATTTTTTATTTATTTTTTATTTTTTTTGTGTGTGTGCCCTGGTACCTCAACCTTGGCACTATTAGATTTTTCTCAGTTTTTTATTTGTTTTTGTGTACAATAATTGTACACATTTTCGGGTGGTGTAACCAGAAAAGCGATTTTTTTTTTGAAGTTTTACAAGTTAAAGTAAAATAATTTTTGTGCGTATGTTTTGGGTGCCGAATTAACCCAGAGCATAGTTTTGTGTGTATGTGAGTAACATACACGCATTTGATTTTTATCTATCAAATATTTGTAGTACCGTGTGAATACAGACTACATATTTGTCCTATCGTACATTTACACTCGAACGAGCTACGGTGAGCAACTATTTATTATATATATTCGTATGACGCTATTAACACACATTAACAATAAAATAATCTATGAACAATGAACATGAAAATTATAAATGATGATATTAAAGTAATAGATTAGGCAATAATAATACAATACAGTAACATAAACACTAAAATAACTATAGGTGGGTAACATATATTAGACTAGGCGGTTAAATATTGATATCTAATTTTTCAAGCCAATTAATACCATCCNAAATGATGATATTAAAGTAATAGATTAGGCAATAATAATACAATACAGTAACATAAACACTAAAATAACTATAGGTGGGTAACATATATTAGACTAGGCGGTTAAATATTGATATCTAATTTTTCAAGCCAATTAATACCATCCCTGGTAACTTTGTTCAGCTCTGCTAATCCCCCTGGGAATGCTCTGATTGGGCATTCCTCCACTATGTGTCTTGCGGATTGGGTATGGTGTCCACAGTCACATTGTGGAGTGGGCTTTAATCCCCATCGATGCAACATGAGTCCAGTGCGTCCATGCCCAGTTCTAAGTCTGTTTAGGACTACCCATTGACTCCTTGTGAGGTTAGATCCAGGGGGTTGCATCATAGGTTGGTCGAAGAGATGGTTCGAGTCGATATTGTAAGACCTCCAATCTTCAGTCCATTTAGACATAAGGTCGAATTTTTCTGTGATAAGTTTCCTTGCCAGTTTCCAAGTCGGTTTCCTGGATTTTAATCTTTGCAGTGGGCCAACATTAGTGCAGTCGCTGTGGATAGGAAGTGCGGTATTCCTAGAGCATTTAGTCCATTCTCGAAGTAATGAGTTCATCCGGCGAAGATTTGGTGGGGCAATGTTACATAGTATAGGAAGCCATTGAGTAGGCGTTGATTTGACCGCACCTGAAATGGTTCTCATGGCTGAGTTTAGTTGGACGTCTATTTTGTTCAAATGGGCACTATTGGCCCACACTGGGGCGCAGTATTCCGCTACTGAGTACGTTAATGCTAATGTAGAGATTCTTAGTGTATGGGCATCAGCTCCCCACGACGAGTTGGCCAATTTTTGGATTAAATTGTTTCTTGTTTTTATTTTAGCAGCAATTTTTGTTAGGTGCTCTTTATATGTAAGTGTTCTATCCAAGGTAATTCCAAGATAAGTAGGATTTTGGCTATTTCTCACTTCTACATTATTAAATACTACTTTAATTGTTTGGTTTGCCTGTCTGTTATTGAGGTGGAATAGTGATATTTCTGTTTTGGTTGGGTTAGGTTTCAGTCTCCATTGTTTTAAGTAGTGACTCAGGACAGTAAGGTCTGCGGTCAGTGTTTTTTCACACACGTCTAGGTTTTTGTCTTGTGTGACTAAGCAAATATCGTCAGCGTAAATGAATTTTCGAGCATTGGTAGTGAGAATATCATGGGCGTACAGGTTAAATAGCAGTGGTGCAAGTACAGACCCTTGTGGTAATCCGTTATTCAGTACCCTTTGTCTGCTCTTTTTGTCTCCAATTACTACTGTGAAGAGTCTGCTGCTCAGCATGTTGTTGATGATTCTGCTAATTGTTTTACATGGGATAACTTGTATAAGCTTGCTGATCAGTCCTTTGCGCCATATCGTATCATAGGCTGCGGTTAGGTCGATAAAGGCAGCCGCAGACTTTATTACTTTTTCGAACCCGGCTTCAATATGCGTGGTTAGTGATAGGGCCTGAACACAGCAGCTTCTGTTGGGTCGAAACCCTACCTGTTCGATCGGTACTATCTTATTAATATCATCAGAAATTCTATTGTGGATTAATCTCTCTAGAAGTTTGTATCCAACGCTCAATAGGGAAATTGGTCTGTAGCTTTGGACATCTTTACTTGGTTTACCAGGTTTAAGAATCGCTAGTATTTTAGTGCTCTTAAATTGCTTAGGGAGTGATCCAGTTAGGAGTATATCCGTGTAGAACTTGGCGAGCCACTGTATAGTTTTAGGACCACTATGTTTTATAAACTCTGGGAAGAGTCCATCAAAACCAGCGGCCTTTCCAGATTTGAGATTTTTAATTGCTTCGTTTATTTCATTGTCATTAAAAATTCTGGCGTAGGTTGATCTTACTTCTAATGTGCTCTTTCTAACACGTGACTCATATAGGGTTTTTCTTTTAGATTCCTTATCCATAGCAGCTCTGGAGAGGTCAATAATGCGATTCGCAAAGTTTTCGGGCTGAATGTCTATATTAAGATTATTCCAATTCGTATTTGGGTCGATTCGCCGAATAAGCTTCCAAGCCTTTTGGCTTGATCGCTTAAAATCCATGTTTTCAACGGTTTTAATCCATTTATCTTTTCGAGCTTTAGTTAATGAGTTGAGGAGTGCCTCTGCAGTAAGGGGGCAGAAAGTAGCTTTGTATTCTATATATAAGTCGTCGCTTTCCTTACTCCATCCGGGAATATAATCCTTCCTATATCCTCGTGGGACGCATTTTTTCGCTGTGCTTATTACCATACCGACGAAGCGACCGTAATTGATTGATTCAGGTTTTATCCATCTGATGTTATCGTCCAATCTTTTCCTGTATTCTTCCCAGTTCGCTTTTTGGAAGTTCCATCGGGGTTTTTGTATTGACTTAGTGATAGGTATTTGAATTCCAATATTGGCAATAACAGGTCTATGCTGGCTACGTGGAAAGTCGTTAAGAACTTTACGGTTAGCATAAAGAGGTCGTCTAAGTTCGTCTCTAGTCACAAAACAGAGGTCCGGATTATAGTCCTTTTACCATCTTCCAGATCTAAAAGTGCCTTTGTCCTTAGCGTCAAATAGTAAGGATACGTCCTCTCTATCCATCCATTCGAGTATTGATTCACCATTGAGATCGTTGTTGTCGTACCCCCAGTGATGATGATGGCTATTGAAATCTCCAATAATTACAGTAGGATGTTGGACAGATGGTAATGTTGGGTTGGACCAGTTTGCTCCTGGTGGTTTGTAAACATTGATAATATTAATTTCCTCAATTTTTATTTTTATAAGTGAAACATTGTTCACGTCCGATGTCGATATATGTTCCCAATTAGATATGTTGTTTCTGACATAGGTTGCTGATCCATATTTTTTATGATAAGTGGCAGAGGCCAAAGTGAAACCATCGATATGACCTCTGCTTGATAGATCACTAGCGTTTTCAGCATGAGTTTCTTGTAGTATAAGTACTGTTATATTATTTTCGACCAATAATCTCGATAAAAAATCGCATTTACTTCGGCTGATTCCTTCGATGTTAAGTTGTAAGATACGGAGTTGAGGACCCACATCTCGAGTCAGGGAGCCCTGACAAGGGCCATTTTGGGGGAGTTGCATTGTTAGTGTGTGTAAAACCGTGAGATTCGTGTGAACAGTACGGTTGGTCGAGATTGGTAATTCTTTAGCCGTCTAGGACGTTGCCCGGGGTACACTGCGTGGAAGCGAATTACCTTTGTACCCCAACTATACACATAAATCCACATAAACCTACGTTATTTCCTACAGTTAATTTATACAAAGAGCTAAAGATATTAAATTTAAAATCACTGTATACAAAGAACATTTGCTTACTATTTTATGATATGAAAAAATGTATTGATATTCCGTCTCATAATTACTATACTCGCTTTAAGATTAATACTAATGTCGTCGTCCCTAAAATGAACACAGTATTTGGGCAACAAAGCCCTAGATATAAATTCATTCAATTCTGTACTATTTATAATTTTAATATTCATAACTTTAAGAGTCTCAAGATGTATAAAAAATATATAAATAATGTTTTGTTTCAATAATCTATACTTTAATTTAGAAATTAATTTATATTTATTTTTCATTGTTAGTANTAGAAGGGTGAAAATTGAGGATTGTATGTATTTTTGTATGTTGTATCATAAAAAAATAGAAATTAAAAATTTTGTCTAAAAAATAAAAAAAAAAATTTAGGGGTGGACAACCCCTAACATTTAGGGGGATGAAAAATAGATGTTGGCCGATTATCATAGATACCGGATAAGCACAAAAAATTTCATCAAAATCGGTCAAGCCGTTTCGGAGGAGTATGGCAACGAAAACTGTGACACGAGAATTTTATATATTAGATATTTTTAGAGAAACATTCTTTAGCCTGTGTCCTTTATATAAATTATTATTATTGATTATTTTAAAAAATTTTTCAAATAGAAAAATGTTATGTAGTTTAATATTTCAAGGTGCCACATTTTACTGAAAAAAAAACTGTGGTTCAGATAACCTCCCAAAGGGAGGTTAACACACTTAATAATAGGTATGGTTTCTGGACAGTAGGCTTGTTAACAAGAATACGAATAGGGCGAAAGAATTATTGGTGCCACAGCCACATCTACAAATCAATTTTGGATTTCATGCTATATAAAATAGGTAAAATAGCAAAATGGCATTTTGTAATCTGCACAATCTTGTTCATACAAAAATTGCGTTTTGCTTATTTGCGAAACTTAATAATAATTAATAACAATTTGTATAAACCTATATATTATGTGTATTTTAAATCATTCATTAATATCAAAAAAAATAATTAAAATTTAAGTAAAATAAGAAAACGGAAGCTAATTGTAATTGTACATGTACGTACTTTGTGTATAAATGAGTAATTATATTTGAGAACATAAAATATATTAAATCTAGGAATATTTGAATCCATTGTCCAATTATTTTTCATGTTATTAAAATAGTTCGTGTTATTTATTCACGTTTTGTGGTCATAGCTGATGTAAGCTCTGTAAATGTATTTGGTAAATTTCAACAATAGAAATTAAAAGTGTGTCGCTGATTAACAAAATTAGTGTTCAATGTACACAGATGTGGTGCAAATTCCATGTTGTTAGGTATTTATATTTTGTCCCAGAATCCATAAGCACTTGAATGTGCTTTACTGGCGAAGTAAATAACATGTAGGTACCTACTGATTTAGGCTCAAAATACCATCTCTCTATGAATCATCTCATTTATAGTGCACTATAAAAACAACCATTTGAATCAATAACTGCAATAAATAATTTAAGATAATATTCCACCTTTATACTGAACTTTTTTGAAATTTTATCCAATAGGTACTAAATAATAAAAATGGTATCACTTTTTAATTCATTAGGTAATGTACGTTGTACCTAGTACCTATACTAAATACATTTGAGTTAAAGTATTCTTTGCAGCAATAATTTGAGATAGGTACCTACTATGGTTGAAATGAAATAGAATATATTATTTAATGTGAATGATAACTGTAGTTGGGGATGTGGGGCTATGTCCCAGGTTTTTCTTTAAATCAAAATTATGGTTGAATAAAAAGTCCTCCTAAAAGTGTATGGTTAATATTGTGCCTATGGTTTGATGCAGTTGTGCAGGAAACACCTTGAGAGTTGAGGTACGCGGCTAACAAAACTATAAAACGTCGATATCTTCAATTTTAAAGCGAAAACTGGTAACATTCGTCCATGCGCCTGAAATGGACAAAGACGGATACTTCTCTCGCGTAGATACTAGATAGGCATCTGACTGAAGAGAGTCACATTTATTATTATGTGATCGTTTCGTGCGTGTAAACGTTGTCGAGCACATGCCGTTCACGCACGGGTGAATGAAAGTGTGTGTTGCGAGTTCATGAAGTACGTCTTCTCAAATTATAGACAGGTAGGTAGGTACCGTACTTATACATAATATAAAGTATATATATATATATATATACAATAAACCATAGGCGTGTCCAGACCTCATTCGCAGTTCATGCACAACTGTGGAATATCCAGGGGAGAGAAAAACTATACCCCCCTGCCCCGCCAATAAAAAATTCTGTTAAGGTATTGGGATATAACCACCGAATTTAGAGATTTTAAATTAATTTTTTTAATTTAGATCAAATTTTGCAGGTCATGCCTGTGCATGACAGGCAAGACCCGTGGACACGCCTTTGCAATAAACATAGGTACTAGACACGGTATATAAAATTAATGCATTGGTACCCACCTACAAAATGCATAATATATAATATAGTATATACCTACTATTATATATTATACTGTAACATTTGTTCGCCCTACCACTTTACACCAATACTCATACATCGTACGAGTTTTCACGCATACGTCTCGTTAGGCACCTATATATAAGCGTGTTAGATCACAATAATGAATAAAGTATATAAATATAATAGGTAGGCACCGCAAGCGTATAGTAGATATATGTTGCGTGGGTAGTTGAATATTAATAATTATTTTTTTTACGTTGGTATAGGTAGGCACGTTAACATTAAAAATCGAGTTTGTTCGTTCAAGACCTTTTAATAATTTGGTAATTTATTCACACCAGTTTTTCAAAAGTTCCTAGCGATGACCAATTACTATAATATAAAATACTATTTAATTAATCTATTATTATTAATTTATTATTTAATCTAATTATTTATAGCAGGGGTGGCCAACCGGTCGATCGCGAGATGAATTCAAGTCGATCGCGACACCCTTTCGCATTTTCTTAATTTTTTGAACAATTTGTGTATCTTTGTATATCCCACGAATATAAAAATTAGATTTAGAAAAAGACAATAAATAACTATGAAAAACAAGATTATACACTGATATCTATTAACTATCGTATTATAGGATAGATAGCCCACATTTCTTCCTATTAATGGCCTTTATCGCGTTCAAATAAACTGATAATTTGTAATCAAATATATTAAAATACGTGTAGTGTTATAGTGTTAAACTGCGAATTTATATTGTAAATAAAAAGTAATAAAATAAGTGTAACACGCCTGTACATATAATATATTTTTTGTTTATTGACAACCCTTTTTTTTTTTTTTTGGTCGATTGCGACCACCTAGAAAAACTCGGAGGTCGGATCGCAGGTCTATCAAAGTTGGCCACCCCTGATTTGTAGCATATTCGTATTATTATCAATTATTATAATATGTTATTATGTTATTTTATTTTATTATTTTTTGTCTCTCGTCGTTCCACTTCCACCACATATGTCATAAGTAGACGAGAATACGAGAAGTTATGAATTTAAAAGAGAGGGTAGACACGACGCGTAAGATTTTATGTAGGTATACCTATTGAAATAAAACATCAACTTGCATATACATTTAATTGTTGGGTCATTATTTCGTGTCCAAGTATAACTAATAATTATTCAAGGATCCATTCAATTCTAATAATAGACGTTAGTGTAATCTGAAAATGAAATATTATTCAAGTATAACTGTATATAAGTAAATATTACAATTGCATTATGTTATATTATTATATAGTCTATATTATATAAATGAGTTTGCCACGTAGATTGTTATGAAATTCTACTGAAATATGTATTCACGCACATACACTCTATACCAAATAGTCAATAGAGCATGGAGAACCCGATAGTCAAAGAGAATTTGAAATGAATTTGATCAAAGTAATTATTAGGTACGTAAACTATAAGAAGGTTATGGTCAGCACCTTTTTGGGGGTTCATTGATTTCGGCGTTTTTATATCAATTCCGCCGGCTACCGGCTTACCAATAATATTATTAATTCCGTCGACTGTTTATTAAACAATAACCGATGTATTACACTATACAGTATTTTTTTTTTAATTAACAGTACTGGTACACCCAGTTTAGAATATACTTTATTTAAATAAAAACATTTCAAATAACAATTCGAACATTGTCGTTTACAACGAAAAATATAATACCACAACAACTGTGGAATGCGACTGGGAGTAAGTAACGGCCACAGCTACTAGTTCCCGGATGGGTGACCACCCGGGTTCATAGTAGTTAAAAACCTTGCCACACATACATGTGTTTGCTATCTACCGTAATAATCGTAAAAAAAAAACAACCAACCAACCTTACCCCTACCACAGTTCATGACCCCTACAACAGCTAATGGCCCTAGTCACCGGGCTTAAGTTCAATAAAAAGAAATAATATCACAACTATCAACTATACATACATATTACATAATATATATTATGGCAAAAAAGCAATAAAACACAATGTAAACTTATTATAAATAGTAAAATAATGGTTTTATAATGGGTTTGACGTACCAACAGTACCTTCATGTTTATTGTACCCTATTATGTGTAACAACATCATATTATTAGATTAAGATTGAGATTATTCATACTTTTATATTTGGTTGCCCGCTCGAAGATCATTGTTTACTTCAGTAGTCCTCCGAGGAAAAAAGGTGTGCTATATATAATATTATATAGTCAACATATTTTATACTTCATAGTATGAAAATGTGTTGGCCGTGATAGGTAGCCTAAAAGTGTATTACTATTATTCTTATATTTTAGGTTTGAAATTGTAAATTTAATAATTAATTATTAAATACCCCAAAACCGGCACAACCAACGTTTATGAGTTTGTATAGGTGTCTTAAAAGAGAGGCTGAAAATTCGGAGCTTTTATATGAAAGAAGCTACTTAAATATGGAAGGTAAAAGAAGAAAAAAATATAAATACAATCAGATGAAAGAATAAAAAAACATTATCAGAGTATGAATTAGATAATGATTTAGGAAAATGATGAAAAAAAGTATGTATAGTTAAAAATTAGAATAAAGTCATGTTTATTATGCACTGTGAATTGTGGTTGACAAATATATTATTAATATCGGAATTGTTTGTAACAATTAATAATAATAATAAGCTTTAAAAGCTTATTAAACACACGTAAAAATACTGGCAGTTCTAAGCCTAGAAAAGTGTGTGGAGAAGTTGAAATATAACTAAATATATGTTACCGGAAATGTTGACAATTTAGGAAATGATGACAATTCCTAGTAAATGTTGACAATTCCTAAAAGCGGAAGGCAATGTTATCATTGCCTAGGAATTGTCATCATTTCCGTAGTTTATTAGGCAATGTTATCACTAGGCCCAGGAATTTGATGTTCTAAAAAAATATCTAAAAAAAATGCATAAAATGACATTTATTTATTATTTTTTTTTTAAATGATATTAAAAATGTATATTTTATTGTAAAAATTGATTAATATTGTTTCGATAAAAAATTATTATTATTAATTAATTAAATAAAACTATATATTACCTATATACCTACTCCAATTATTTTTTTTTTATATTAGATTAGGTTAGGTTTTTATAGTTAAAAATGTACGTTAAAAATTAATGGAAATGACAACAAAGATAAAATAAGCTTATAAAATTATTTTATATATCTGTGCGGAGACATGAAATTATATCAAACACGGGTTTATGTCGATTCTGATAGCCGTTAATAATCAACAAGCTTTCTTACACATAAGCATTGACTAACTCGTAATGGCACCCACTAAGTTTGGTGTCAACTGTCAATATTTTCCGAGATCTAAAAATATCAGGTGGGGAAATGACTGATATCGATAAAATGGTTGATTGAAAAATGTCATGGATATCGCATATCGCAGTATTTATCTGTTTAATATATAACCTGTACATTCAACACGATCCGTTTAGTAGTAATTTATTAGTAGTGCAGTACGTATTTACTTTGTTATTAATTTAAAAATGGATTTAAATAAAATGCAAAATGAATTTAATAAAGCAATTTCATTAATAATTGATGCTAAACGTGATGACAACAAATCGTTCATGAATAATGAAGAATACGATCGTCGCATAGAAGACGTAAAATTATCCAAGACTCAAACAAAATGCAAAAAAGATTATAGAAATATTCGTAAGTACGACGTTATTTTAATAAATGATAAAGAACGCTTAATTAAAGCCATGAACCATGATAATGACAGTATACGTTATTTCGTTAAAAATGAAGAGCTATTCAATATTCTTCACTCTACGCATATAGCTATCGGCCACGGTGGCCGCGATCGTATGATGGCTGAAATAAAGTTAAAATATTGTAATATAACAAAAGAAACAATAATGATTTTTTTGAGTCTTTGTACCGACTGTCATAAAAAATCATCTAATCCAAAAAGAGGTCTTGTTTCTAAACCAATTTTGCATTCAGCATACAACTCGCGTGCACAAATAGATCTAATTGATATGCAATCGCAGAGTATAAACAATTACAGATTTATAATGAATTATCAGGATCACTTGACAAAATTTGTTATACTTAAACCACTAAAGACTAAACGAGCAGAAGAAATAGCATATAACTTAATGGAAATTTATACAACTTTTGGAGCGCCAGCAATTCTACATTCCGATAATGGAAGAGAGTTTGTTAATAGTGTAATTAATGAATTACATACTATGTGGGGCGATGTTAAAATAGTGCACGGAAAACCAAGACATAGTCAGAGTCAGGGGTCTATAGAACGTGCGAACCGGGACGTGGAAGATATGT